>NC_056750.1:268028780-268096280 GCF_019279795.1 Protopterus annectens
AAGTAACAACAAGAACAACTTTGTGATCTCAGAGTAAATATATGTAAGTAAGGGCGACTTGCTCTCTATAAAAACATTGTTATGAACTTTCATTTTCTGAGGTTATGCCTCAGAATATCTGCCATGACGTGCCAACATTATTTTTTTTTATATATGGTGTTGACACTAAGCATGTCAATGTTTTGGCAGGTTATGCCTCAGACCATCTGCCATGATGTCCCAATATTATTTTTTTTATATATGGTGTCAACACTAAGCATGTCAATGCTTTGGCATTCCATTTATTTTCAAATACGGCCTTCTCTCTCTAGATTATACATGGACACACACACATAATGTTTTGGTGTTCTGTTATTTCCATGTACTTCTCTCGGTGTGGAAACATACGTGTATACTGAAAATACCACTGCGATTTACAACAACACATTTCTGGAAGACTTTCATTTGGTGTACTTGTTTTTAATTCTGCTGCACACAGACATTTGGAGCACCAAGGGAAATATTTATCGACCTACCTCCTTCATCGTTGGTTAGGACTAGCGAATGTGCCCTTCCACAGGAAACCTGAACCACCTGGGTCTCTTGGGGTCTGCTCAGGGGTAAAGGCACAGGAGAAGGCTCCAGCACATACTCATACCATTTATCTAAAAAAAGGAAAAAAAAAAAAAAAAAAAAAAAAAAAGCATAAGCCTGTCTTGCTCTTCAGAAAATAACATGTCAGCACATGCAACACTGTCCTTTAATGGAACTACCATCATAATGACATAAGCAAGGAAGCTGAAACAATTACTGTCTACTCATAATGCAGTCTTTATTAATTTCAGAAATGCAGGAAGAAACACAAGAATTCCATTTGTTAAAAAGGTATACTGATGTCCATCAAATCACTTCTTGGAGTTATAATCTCCAAAATTTTCAAATTTACTCCCAAGGCATACATTCAAACATTTTTTTTTCTTCTTCTGGAAAATAAGACGACTCAACCAAGGGCTGTGTATGTTCACACATTCCTCAGGCATATATATTTTAAAATTAACACTTATATAATGTATATACCTTTAGACTACCTAACCAAATGTATATACCTTTAGACCACCTAACCAAGTTTGTGCATCCACTCCGTACAAGTCAAACTGCTAGTCTAGCAAAATAGATGTCAGGCATGCATTTTAACACGGAAGTACAAGGATATAAAAAAACACCTACATATTATGCATGACTTCAAAAACAACCAAACCACAAAATAAGTGACACACTACAGGCTACATCTAATATTAAAGCAGATTTGATTGATCACATAATTCACGACAATACTTTCTTAACAGCTACTGCACTGTAGACAGTCTTACAGTGTCCTTTGTATAAATGTAATATGTTTAGTACAAATATGATACTGACAGCCGATATATTATGAAATGAGGTTAAAGCAGTTTATTGCAGTATTAATATGAAGTGGGTTGAAGGACACATATTTAGCCTAGTTCTGTGGTATACAGGGATCAAACTCCCCCTGACTGAAACCCATCTATGGAACAGCGAGTAAAGGGGAGATGAGAATGGGAGTGAGTGGCTTACACCAGGTCTCCTACCCTAGGTGAAGGAGAGATGGTTACCAGTCAGCCGACTGTCACCAAACCATGCAAGTGAAGGCTTGCTAGATTAAAACAGCCAAAACCCAAAACCAATGAAGTGAGCATTATGTGAGGAAGCCAGTAATGGTTGCCCTGTTTGTGATTCCAAGCAGTCACATTTTGACTGTGGGGAAGGCACAATGCTATCCTATGGTAAACCAGGTGCATACATCAGCTGTGTGATGGAGAAGATTGGGTTTAAATGAAAACCACCATAAAGACATCATCTTTGAGGACTGTTGGACAGGTTGGGGGATCAGTTGCAATACAGAAAGTTGTAAGCCATCCAGTGGGCCTTGAGACTACAGGTTGGGTCTGACTGTGATATCAGACTCCTCTTTTGGGTCTTCAGGCTGCTGATCAGGAAGGACATCTAGTGGTATGTGACTAGAAGTCACTTGAAGGGCAGCTGGCCTGTCGTCTCTGGATGGTCAGGGTAAGATAGCTTTCACACCTGTCTGGATGATGGCTTCTTCTGGCTGGCTCTCACCTGAGTCAATGTCTATGTTGTTATTGACAAGGAATGCATGGGTGCAGCTCACAGTAAGCAAGCTGATGGTTGGCACTTTGGGATGCAAGAAGTGTATATAAAAAGAGAGGTACAATAAAGGACTACAGCAAGACAAAATGAAAAGACATATCAGAAAGACTAGCCAAGTAATATGAATGTCACATGTACAATGAATAAATACATAATATAGATGCTAAATTGAACAATGCTGATATGACACCCTGCCACTTAAAATGGGGAAAAAGGGGGTTGATGACAATGACAGACAACAAAAATGTCAGAACACAACTACTTGCAAACAAATCTAGATAAAGTTTAAATATAAAATGTTATAAGAAAAGGTCACTAAAAATTCATGTAAATTTAGCAAAAAATTTAATTCTTCATGCTGGCAATGGCAACATTTCCACACGAAGATCAGGCAAAAGTAACTGATGACACTCAAACAATGGCATAACAAAACGTCCATTTTGTTAGACCATCCAATGAATGTCAAAAGTCTCAGCCTTCATCTCTGATCCATAACCCAGACCAAATAAAAATAAGAATGCCCACCATAGTGTAGCAGGTTGCATAAAAGTCAAAATAAAGTTCTTGCATATCTCATTTTTATGCAATTCAGGCAGCTGAAAGAGTACAGAAAGCCAAGCAGTATGTAAGTAAGGAAATTAAATGCAACAATGTAATCAGTCTATATCAAACTGCAGTAGCTCCAGCAATAAATTCCAGCACACATTATAACCATCTAATCAGGAACTAGGACTGGCAAGTCAGTAGCCATGTACATGGAAACACAAACAATATGTCATTACTGCAGCAGGCTGAGAACATAATTACAACTGTTTAGTGCTAATGCTGAAGTGTACCAAATGATAATTCAATCCAAAATAAAAAAGTGGAATAAATATGAAGAAACTGAAGAAATTTGCTGAAAAGGGATACTGTCACACAGCTAGCTCCCACTACAGGGACTGCTAATAGAAGGTTAGTCAACCGATCAGAAGAGGGTAGCCAACCAAAGACAAATGTTTACAAAAGTAATTCTGGTCAGGTTTTATAGTATCTTCCTGTAAAACTTGGTTGCATCAGAGGATTGCAGACAGACTGTAGAAGTATTTGTATAAAAGATGCTGTCTAGGAATGATCCATGGAACTAAAGGTCTAGCAAAATGATTTTGATGTTGGAAAGGGAAATGCAGATGACAAACAGAGCAGAACACTTGACAATAAATCATTTTTCTGGTGGATGCTTTGCTACATGGGTTTACAAATAATGAAGACAACTGGGTTTGACTGGCACAGTTTAACAAGTGAATTAGAAAGGATTTGGACAACAGTAATCCAAGGAATACTGACAAGATGTTTCATGATTTTTTTTAAATTTTTAGTTCCTTACAGAAGGCTCAAGTCAGGAGACATATATTTCACAACTTGCAGGATGAATCAGGAGCTGATATTACAGAAGACACCAGAATATCATGATTAGAATGGAACTATAAGAAAAGAGAAACAATTAGTGGGATTAGGTCTATCCTGACTTCCCAAATATTACTGCACCTCCTATGGTCACAGCTGCAGATGATATTACCACTGTCAAGTATACTGCTGCAGTACATTAATAATAGTGCAACTGTTTTCTGCAGGGGGGCTGTATCCCCATATCTCCAAATGTGGGGACTATGCCTCCACATCCCAATCTCTAAATGTACTACCTGTGAGACTGTACCAACTCAGAGGAAAAGTAAAAATGCATTTTCCTTTCAGCAAAGGTGGCACTATCTTACAGTGCGTGTGTTTTATATATATATATATATATATATATATATATATATATATATATATATATATATAAATACACACGTGGGCATGTGAACATGCATACATAAGGGGTTTAGAAGTGAGGGGTGCAGAGGATGGTAGTCTTCCTACAAAACATGCTTTAAAATGGCATTTTTCATTGCAAGTTGAACTCTAGCCTAATGGGACTGAGGGACAGTATGACCTGACATATTGTACTTTGATAAGCTTACTGTCAATCACATCAAGAAGGCTGGTGTAATCTGCAAGGTCTAGTGTTAGGGTCATGTTATTTGATGCATACATTTCTAAAACAGCTCAAGCATTATGACATATGGTTAACTTGTTCAGAAATGACTGAAAATTTATTTTTTTTGTTTTTATTTAGTTTGATAGTAACTGAGGTAAAGCACTAACCCACACTGATAATTTTCAGGAATGCCTGGGATATCTACTCATAATAAACAATAGGGTAGCTTGTTACAAGTGTGTATGTGTGTGAGGGGTGGTCCCAGAGGCAGGGAGAGACAGGAGATTGTATCTGGTGGATTTAGTTTAAGATGGCCTGCTACAGTAGAGAAGATTTCTTGGCAAGATGTAATTATGATCTTTATTTTAGATAGAGCTATTTTGCTTTTGCAAGCACACGACAAGGCTTTGTCTCTTCTAGGAGAGAGGGTCATGAGCTTAGAAATTTGATTCAATACTGTTTTTGCAGGGCTAATAAGTTCTTGAAATTACTGGAAAGCCATACTAAAACTGTGCTTGTAGAATATTCTTTTCTACAGCATTTCTGCCTTATGGTGAGAGAAGTGGGAATTGTTTCTGGCCCAAAAAAGCAGTTTCCAAAATTCTTATGTTGTTCTGTAAGTTTAGTTAAGCACTGAGCCAGACCCTGAGACAATGGAAATAATTTTGTTAGTTCAGTGGATCATAGGAGGTTACTAGGCTAATGGTCCTGGGCCCTTACAAGCCTAGCCAAAAGTTTATCCCCAAAAAAGAACCCTCAATCAGCACCAGTCACCACTGTCAATGAGGGACAAAGGCGGAAGCTTGGGACAAATTTGTGGTTTCCGATCCACTCATCAAGGTTGTGCTTGACCAGGGTCAGCGAAGTACTCTGTTTGACATGTATGGGAAGTCTATTCCAGAGACGGGACAGCCTCTGAGAGACAAATCTGTCTTTCCAGCAGGTTTTTTTGATGTTGCATATTAGATTTAGGCCCATCAAGTGGGTAACATGCAAGGAGTTAGACTTATAGATATGGAGCATCTCTAAAAGGGCAGGGTCCAATACTGCCTTGTAGGCAAGACACGGATCATCTCTGAGCAATCTGTATGACAAGTAGGGTGATAGTGATTTGAGCCTGTCCTCATAGAAATATGTTGGAGGCCATGGATTCTCTTTGCGAGATATTTCTGTGGCCTTTCCAGTTACTGCAGGTATTTGGAGAGGTACATACCAAACAGGGCATTATACTCAATTATAGGCCTAACGAGGGAGGAGTACAGAGAGGTAATAACCTCTTTTTTTCTGGATGCAATCCCTTTACTTATGAGATGAACCAAGAAGGCTTTTCTGACCACTGCCACCACATGGTCGAATGTGAAATTGTCAACCTGAGTACCCAGGTCTCTCACCACAGGTTGTGTGCTTAGAGGGTTGCCATTGATGTGGTAATCAGTAGGGGCCGTGTTTTTGCCGAATGGTAAGATAATACATTTTTGTGTTTAACTTTAGGCCATGACTTTACCACCAGTTATTTGTAACTGTGAGACCCTCTTGCAGTACGTTAACATCATCTGGGGAGTCAATGACAGCACCATCTTACAGTCATCCACAAACTTGGTCAGCCACAGGCCCTTTGTCTTTGGCATTTACTTCTCAGAGGTTTAGACAAACAGTAGGGGTCCCAGGATAGATCCCTGGGGAACACCACAACTAAGAGGACTGCTGTTGGAGGTGGTGGCGCCTATTTTGACCTTGTGGGTCCTATCGGTGAGCCAGTTGGCCACCCTCCTGACAAGATGGGGATTTACTCCAAGTTATGTTAGCTTTTCGATGATGCCGGAGTGGGAGATTGTGTCAAAGTCCTAGGCCAAGTCGAGGTAAGCTGCATGTACTGACTTTTCTCATCTAGGGCCTTGGTGACAGTCTCAAAGAAGTCAACCAGGTTCAATAAGCAAGATCTGCCATTTATGAATCTGAATTGGGTGGGGTCAAGTACTTGGAGATTGCCTATGTCCTTGTTTATAAGATCCATAATAAGCTCCATGGCTATACAGATAAGACTTATCAAGCTAATGGGGCGATAAGTTTCCTGGGTCAGCAGTGGCACCACCTCTGTGTAAGGGGATGACAATGGCAATTCTCAGGCTGTGGTTGAATAGGATGCTCAATGGCAAACCTAATTCTTGGTGGAGATGCAGAATACAGCCTGGGATACTATCAGGTCCCATGCCAGCTGTGTTCTTTACCTTGGATAGGGCCTTTAACACTTGATCTACAGAGATGTGAGGTGTGGGACAAGTATTGGGAATGTCGAATAGGCATTTGGGGTATATGGGGGGGTGAAGTTGGCACTGAACCGATCAGCTAGCAGGTTGGCTAAGTCAACAGGATCGTGTAAGTGGTATCATTAAGTACTAATTCGGAACAAACCTGTGCTTTGCCATGGAGATTTCTGACGTAACTGAAGGACTTGTGGTTTCCCTTTGTTTCAGAGGCTAATTTCAACTCATAACTGGCTTTGGAGGTTTTCACTAGTGATCTAATTTGCTTGTTGACGCTGAGGAGGGAGCTTTTCCAATTTGGAATTTGTTCCTTTTTACCCTTGGATAACAGTTTCTTCCTATTGTTGTAAAGCCTGTTGAAAGAGGATGTCCACCAGACAGGTTTGTTTTTCCTTGAGAAGCAGGTTTTAGTTCTGTGGGGTATGGCCAAGTCCATGCAGTTGTACAGATGCTTGTATACTGCATTGGTACACTGTTCAGCATAGTTGTCTGCATCCTCTGAGGGGGGGGGGGGCAGTGGTGTAAAGCTACTAACACCCTTGCTTAAGAGGTTGTGGTCAGCTTTTGAGAAATTCTTTAGCCTGGTTATGGCTGGGAAGGGGCTGAGTGGGACAGAAACTTTGAAGGAGACAGACTGATGATCTGATCTCACCAGGGAAAAGCATACTATAAGAGTGGTGCAGTGGTCACCCATACTGGTGAGAACCAAGTCCGGAATGTTATCTCCCCTTGTGGGGGATGAGAAGAGCTGGTCTAGTGCATTAGAACTGATGAAGTCAAGGAATCGTTTGATGAGTGCATTAGTGCAGGAATAGTTCATCCAGTCTATGGTGGGGTAGTTGAAATCACCAAGGATCATAGGGTTAGGGGGTACCTTCATGGTAGGTCCTGGTAAGAGGAGTGGGTATCCTGAGACAAGGGGGGTGTCTATAGCTAGCTATAACTTGGATGTGTGTCTTTCCAACTGTCAGCTGCACCTGCAGTAATTCCAGTGTGTCATGGTGGTAAATCAGTCTGAAGGTGTGCCTGTCCTTAATGAAGATAGAGAATCTACCACCCTTAGTCTTTCTGACCTCATTCTGCGGTCGGAAAGTGTGGAATGAGGTTTAGCCTGGTAAGGCAGGGGTAGTCTCCGCAGCCCTGAGCCAAGTTTCATGACCACACAGATATAGACATCTTCCAGTGTGAGCAGAGCCTCCAGCGAGTGCATTTTCAGGTTAAAGCTCCTAATGTTAGGCAGCATGACCTTCAATTTGCCTTTTTGACAGATCTTTTATGTTGTAAGATTTGTCTTTGGGACATAGCCTAAAAAAGGTACAATGGAGGAGGCAAGAGACTTGGCCAAGATCCAGAACCCCAGGGGTGACAGGTGGAGGCCATCTCTGACAAAGCATCGAGGCCTGTCAACCATGTCATCTCAGGCAGACAGATACTGGATTCCCTTGGAAAGACACCAGAAAGTAAGCCAATTGTTGAAGTCAAGTATTTTTTGTTGGCATTGTGGTATCATTCTTGGTGAAGGTAGGATGCCAGTTAGGGCTAGGGTCATACCTGCCTGGGACACATACTCAGAGCTCAATCAAGTCTCTCGTCATATAGTCCAGGGAGGGTATGTCTCAAATCATTCACACCTACATTGACGGCAACAGTCTCATACCTGTACCTGTTGTGGAGAGACTTAAGTGTGTGTGTGATGTGGCGGATTCTGGCACCTGACAGACAGCTGACCATTAACTTGTCCTTATTGAGCCTGCTCAGGGAGACGTCAGTGTGTCTCACTATTGAGTCGTCAATTATGCCTTATGAGCTGCGCTGGTTTATTGTGAGACACTGGTGTGTTGTCTACTGTGTGTGATGTGATTGGTGTTGTGTGTGGAATGTGTGTGTGTGTTTTGGGTGTCTCTTGTTTAGGTAAGTTTTTATTGAGGACTCCTACATAGGTGTGTGTTGTGCTTAGCTCTGTGATGTGGGTGGTGTGGTGTTTGTGCTGATAATCTCCTCTTTGTCAGGATTACTGACTGTGGCACAAGAGAGCATGAATTCCAACTTACTGATGTAGATGCATTTCTCACAAGTAGAATGCTAGGAAAAGAGGACTGCCTGAACATGAGGCAGTTGCTACACTGTCTCAATATGCCCATATCGACCAGGCTGGTAGGAGAAACTGATGGGAATTGTCCAGTGTTCTGAATACTTGGCAGACTTACGGAGAACAGGATTTGATAAGGGTTTGTCCACAAGAGTAGAGATCACAAAAACCCCAAATGTAAAATAACTGGCCTGAAGCACAAGTGCTAAAACCAAAACGGAGATGCTTAGAGCAGCAGACAAAAATTTAATCAGGCTACTAAGAATCAGTAATAAATGCAGAATAAGAGCACTTGAACACTTAAGTGCACACACAACAGCAAAATAAGGTAATAAAGTAGGTAGAACACAGTTACAGTAAGAGCAGCTGAATAAAGTATAGTTTTTTTATTTTTGTTAAATGGAGGAGGAGGAAACAGAGCAATATTAAGAGACTACGGGGTTTGTCCTTTCCAAATGCTCTCTCTGTACACAGTAGACATAGCGGATGAGATGGGACTGGTAGGAGTGTCTGAAATCAAAGAAGCAAGGGGGTAGTCCTTCCCAAATGATCTCACTGTACTCAGTTAAGTGAGCAAATGAGATGGGTCCAGAAAGAGTGTCCAAACACAAATTTACAGCAGGGGCGGGCAATTCCAAAGTCACCAAGTTTAAGAATACAACACTGGGGAGGGAGGCTGGGAAACCACCTGCATGCAGAGACAGACACCACAATATTCAATTAATATTTAATGAAACAATAAAACGCAGTACAGTTTTGTTAACTATCCCTGAGACAATGCAAGTGAAAAAAAGTATACTTAAATCAGCTTGTATGTCCAGAAGATTGCAGATTGGTCACAGCCAGCAGCCAGCCAAACAGCTCTGATACAGAGCACAGATAAATACACAGAGAATCAAGTTATATCAGTACTATAAGACAAGGGATAAATGCCCATGCTAACAGTTAAACACAGAACTTCAAAGAAGACAACCTCCACTGAAACCAGATGGCTTACACTTCTAGTGTTGAATTGGCCCTGGCAGACTAATTAGAGTTATGGTTATTGTACAAATTTTGCCAGCTTGGGTGAAGCACCTTCAATTTTAGTTTGGTACTGTACTGTACCACATACAGATACATTTTTGTGAGTTAAATAGGATTAATTTTCTGAAGCCAGTAGGAAAGGAGATTAGGCTTACTCTCCAGTTCTGATCTGACAAAGGAAGTGGATGAAGCAGGTCAATAAACACCATATCACCAGTGTACAGTAAGAGGTGGAAACAGGCATCTTGCTTATGAAGACAAAGAGGAATAAGGGGGAAGAGGATGGTACTCCTTTCTACAAGCTAGTAGTAGAGGAAGTTTGATCTGCCTATTTGACTCTGATACTTCTTTGGAAAAGAATACTATGAAACTAACTAAGGTCTCTGGTGCTAATACCAATGGCACTTACAGAGTTCTAAGATAGGACTATGGTCAAAAAGTTCAAAGACTAGAGTAAGATTTATAAAGCTAGCATTTGTCAAGTTTACTCTGCCCATGTTGGTTAGAATCTCATCTGTGAAAGTACATAAGGTGGCCATGGTACTACTGAAGGACAAAGTCATGCTGGTTCCTAGCCAGGAAAAAAAAATATTTCTGCAAGTAGTAAATCAATTGAGACTAAGCTAATTTTTCAGAGAGTTTAACAGACCTGGAAGTCTTGCACTAAGGAAGGCTTGGGAGTCTTTGGGAGTGGGGTAACATCTGCTCATTTCCAGACCTGAAGCATCATGTTTAGGAGTTTCATATTCTAGTACTAAAGCTCTAAAATCATATCACACAGAACCTAAATCTGTTGCATAAGCCTTTGTATTATTTATCCCAGTGTCTAAAGAATGTTTATTTTTTAAATGGTTTTATTAAAATCTTCATAAGTTAAGTGAAATTTTTAACAATTTAAGAAAATAAACAAGTGAAGATATACAAGTATATAAAGCTGCCTGAATATTAGGTTAATAAGTTTGAATACAATCATTCCAGTAGCATATTATAACAATAGATCAAAATAAACTATAACAGATGCTTAAATGTTTTGATATCAAGTCTATTAACAAAATAACTTAAGTCCAAAGACTCTTTTCTGATGTTCCTGAAATATTCTACTTTCTTTTATGTGTCTGTTTGAAAGCCACTTCTTTCAGTGATGACAAAAATCTTTAAAATGAGGTATAGATGCTTTCCTCCAATTCCTGGTTATGTTTTTCTCACTACTGCCAAAATATTCAACAATAAACAGGAAATTCTTCTATCCATAGTTTATATAATATTAAATAAAATTAACATTTTTAACAAAGAAAGCCTGTAAAACCATAGTGCCTTTAAGAACTCCTCTACTTTCTTCCAGAATGGCCTTATGAGTGGACAATCATAAAACGTATGTACCCAATTTGCATGGTATATTTTTAGGCATCCCGACATTGTACATCTTTTTCTTTATTGAATTTTGCAATTCTATCGGATGTCAAGAAGGTTCTATATAAATACTTCCTATTGAAAATTTTCCAATATTGAGAACAAGATGAATTATTGAATTTAATAATGGATTCTCTTGTCAGTAGTCAAGGATTCATAATTCCCAGTAGTAATATGCTTCCAAAATCTGTTAATATTTATATGGTAAACTACTAGAATTTTGTAAAGTTTTGAAATTAAGTTTGCTACTAAAGATTCATTATTAGTTGCTTCAAGAATGAGATGCATTACAGTTTGTTTCTATACTGGGATAGGCTTAATATAGGACTTTTTGTTTAACATAAGTTCTGACACTTGGTAAAAGAATCCAGTACTGCAAGTCCATTTCATATTCATACAGAATATCCTGAGTTTCTTAAATACTTAAACCTTTAAAACATTGGAAGCCAACAATTAAAATGCTTTGCATTCCAGTCTTTTATTCTAGTTGTATTAGTTTATCAAAAAGAAAAATTCTGGTTACTTTTATGGGGCTACAAAGTTCATACCAAAGTTTCAGTCAATATTACTTATAATTGTGCTTTTGAAGATTTTAGAAAAGCAAGTAACATTAGAGGATTCAGTAGGAGAAGAAATGATATACTGACAATAATTACACATTGAAGTATAATCATTCACCTCTATTTCATTTATTATTGAACAAATTTATATGCAAACTTTTCTAATTTGATGTCCAATTAGGATTAATCCAATTTAAGATCATTTTAAAAACATCCGACTTTGCATAAGTAATCAGATCTACTTTCCAAAGTTTTATGTAATGCTGTACAGCAATTCTGGGATGGTTTTCAAACTACAGAAATTTCAATACTTGTTTTTGATAACTTTTAATTGCAGCTTATCTGGAGGGAGTGCTAAAGCTTTAATAATATACAATACTTTTAGAAAAAGGGTAATTTTGTATTAGTTTAAGTTTAGCCTCAACGGATATTCTTTTATTCCATTTTGCAGTTTTCCTATAGTTTAGAATCTTAGTTTCTTCTACTGTATTTGTGAATTCAACCCTGAAATATTCTAAGAATAATATTTGTGTACCAATGAAATTAATATCTTTTGAGAAAGCCTTTATTTAAAATGAGATGCTTTGGTAAACAAACATTTAATAATGAGAAATCAATTAAATTAATATATTCTAATTGAGAAGGCCTTTTTATTTAAAATTAAATGTTTTGATTTCTCGTTACTAAATTTATGCCAAGGTATGACTGGCATTCATTAATGACAAATGCTGCTTTTAATGTGCTTTATGATATTGGAAGTGTCAATAAAATATAGTCTACAAATAACATTATCTTTGAATTATAATTTAATATTCCAATTCCTTCTATTTTATGATTAATTGAATGTGCAAATAATTTAATAGCTATGGCAAACAGTATAGGAGATAGGAGGCAATCTTGCTTAGTACCTTTTGTCAGTATAATGAATTCAGATGTGAAAGGTCCTAGTTTAATGTAAACTTTATTTTTATATTTTTTAATGAGAGAAAAATTGATCAGGAAAGAGATTTAAATCATTCCAGTCTAGTGAATCAAAAGTTATTTTCAATGTCTAAGTTTTCAATTAAGGTTGCATTTAAAAGGTCTATCAGAGTTAAGGTTCTAATATTATTGTGTGTTTTTCATTTATGTATAAAGCCTGTTTGGTCTTCATTAATCATTTGCACTAATTATTCTTTTAATCTATCACTGACTATAGACAAAAAGAACTTATAATCCTTGTTTAACAATGAGAGGAGTCTACAGGAAGAATATAAGAGTGCATTTTTATTTTCTTTCAAGATGGGAGTAATTGATATTTCCAAGACAGAAACACTTCCTTTACTTTGAATTAGCATAAGCTCTTTATTAAAGAATTTGGTAATAACTGGTGAAATAACTTATCTCAGATATTATTCTAGCCATACCTGGAGCTTTATTTAAGTTGTTTTATTTTATCCTTTACTTCCTTTTGTGTGACTGAAGTACATATTTTCTGTCTTAGTTGTAATCTTTTCCACTATTGTATCTTCTGAGTTTATATATAATTTAAAGCTATTAAGGCCAGACTCTTGACTGAGAGTAAAGTAGAGTAGTATTGTTTGTGTCTTTCGGCTTTTCCCAGTTAGGGGTCGCCACAGCGGAACTACGGTCCGCTAATGATTGGTAGTGGATTTTTAAGTACCGGGTTACCAGCCCTGACGCACAACCTTCAACGAAGGCACGCCCCATTCACGTATGCCTCCACACAGAAGACGCTCTAGCGGAGAATCGAACGGGACAACGTCTTGCTATGAGGCAACAATGCTACCGCAGCACCAATACTATTTCCAATCTCCGTGTATGTTTTATTGCTGATATCTTTTATTTTAGTAAGGCTATTATTTTACTTATAGATTGAACTTTACAAAACTCTCAGACAAACTGTACATACACTTTGGTGACATTGCAGCTGATACTACTTTTAATCTTTCTATTTTTATTTAAATTCTCTGTGCTTTGTTGATGGTCAGCAACTGTTGCAAGTTAGACCTTTTTCTTGCATCATTTATCCCAATAATATATTTCATATTTATTTTACATATACTTTTACAATGGAAATCAAATAAAACGTGATTCTTTGTAATAAAAATATTTATAATCAAGCATTTTTAAAACTTTAAATAAAAACAAAATTACAGTCACGAATATACACAGAATTATCACAATTCCTAGCCTAGAAATCTAAAGAATAACTAGACTAACCCTTTTCCTCTATCCCAACTAGAGTTTGCCCAGACAGTATTTCTTATTGTAAATCAGGGCTCTGCTGCAGATTATATCATAAGAAAACCTATCAATATTATATATATCTACTAGATAAAATGTTTTAATTATATATGAATACATGTCCCCTCTTAAAATATTCTGTACATACATATGCTGAATCATTCATTTCTTAATACTTTGTTAAATATACTTGCTGAAACACACACGCACACACACACATATATATATATATATATATATATATATATATATATATATAGTTCCCTATCAGAAGCCTGAAACACTATAAGCCTGAAAATCAAAATCCTGAAACCAAAAGCCTGAAAATTCAAAATCCCGAAAACCCAAAATCCTGAAACTCAAAATCCTGAAAACACAAAATGGACATACTGGCTTTGCTATTGTTAGCCCTGTGGTGTTAGGTCATGCGTTGGGTTCAGGTAAGTGTGCGGTTGGTTTTATGTTAGGGTTAGGGCGCAGGTTAGGCATGTATGCAATAGTGACAAATATTGGGGTTAGGGGCGGTTTAAGTGAGTTAGGGTTAGGGCGCGGGTCAGGTGAGTGTGCGATAGTGACGGACCTTAGGGTTAGGGTCAGGGTCAGTTGGTAGATATTAGTGTCTTTATAGTGACATATTAGCATTATTTGTGTTTTCAGGATTTTGAGTTTCAGGATTTTGGGTTTTCGGGATTTTGAATTTTCAGGCTTTTGGTTTCAGGATTTTGATTTTCAGGCTTATAGTGTTTCAGGCTTCTGATAGGGAACCATAGATATATATATATATATATATATATATATATATATATATATATGTGTGTGTGTGTGTGTGTGTGTGTGTGTGTGTGTGTGTGTGTGTATTGGGTTCTACTTTACATCATCGATTTACCATAACGTCTGCTCACTTAGCGAGACAACATCAAAAGTTCAAAAGAGCGAACTCCCGGAAAGGTGGATTTCATCTCTGGGAAACTAACTACTTGGCCATCAATGACAAAAAAACACTAAACAAATTAAACCCACTGAATTGGGGACTTTACCCCCCCAACTTAAATATTCCAACTCCAAGATTGCACTACAGTGGAGAAAAGGGCAAAGGTCGTCAGTGGTGGCCAAGTGGTTATTTTCACGGAGGCGTAATTTATTGTTCCGGGACTTCTCTCTTTTGAACCTTTGATATCTTGTTGTTAAGCGAGTCAACGTTATAGTAAATCAATAACAAAACAGAACTGCATCTATATACAATTGAAAAAGTAGAACAAGTATAATTTATAAAGTTAGAAGAAATATTAGAATGGATCAGAAGTTTATGGTTAGCTAATCTTACCTTTCAATTTTGCCTCTTGCTCCTCTCTCCACCCGCCTATTCTTCTCCTCTAAATTTACTTTTGAGTTACAAGTCCTCTTTCCAACTGTCTCTACTTAATTTCCTTAAATTCCACTTTTATTTTCTATTTTCTATAACCATACTTATTTCTTTCCCTATATTAAACTTTTCATTTTTCCATTCTCTCTTACCCTTTTATTCAAATATGTCTCCCTCTGATCTCATCTTTTTCTTTCCTTACTTTCTCATTACTTTCCTTCCTCATTCATTCTATTCCCTATTCCTCATCACTTTCTTCTTCTCCCTTCTCTTTTTCCCTCCACAGACTTTCTATTCCTTTTCCCCTTCTTCCACTTTTCTAGGTTTCCCTCTTTTGTTAGTACTTTTCCTTCTCACTCCTCCCTGCCCCTTTCTCTTTCCCTCTCTACCCCAGCAAGCATTTCTCATTACTATGCTTTGAACTTGTATATTACAGTGAATTCATAAAGTTAGTTTGCTAACAAATGTTAGTGGACCCATCCTCTTTATTGCAATGTTTTTTTCTACGTCTACCCACTACATGACTGTTAAGCCTTTGTCTTCTGCTTTTAAATGTTCAATATCATAAAACAGCTTACATTCTTTTAAACAACCAACTGATTTAGTATTACTTCCCCTTGTGAGTAATTAACTTCAGGTATTAAACCTCTAAAGAGTCCCTTTTCAATTATATAAGTATTAGTTACATCATCAAGTGGCTGGCAGTCTTGTAGCACAGATAGTAATTGTAACGCTCATGAGCAGTCTAATTCCTTTGAGAGCTTTTTGTACCCCTCATTAACTGTAAAGTTCTTACATCTCTCTATTTCACCCTCGGTATATTTTTTAAAGGTTAATGACCTTTGAGATTTCATGTAAATATAAAATCGAGATAAACAGCAATGTATTAAATTAACTTTTGGCTAACAGTTTTTAAATTCTCATCTTCTGTTACATGTATAAAATTCCATCTCCTCAGGAAGCAGGAAGACTGAATGGGTATGTAAAATATTAGATAATTGCCTTTAAAATGTATTATTCCTTCTTCCCTTTGCCTTCTGTTTCTTTTTCCTTATTCCCTCCCTTCTCTCTTGTTTCTTGTTCCTTATCCCCTCCCTTCTGTCTTCCTCTCCATCTATCAAGATTTGAATAATACAATTCAGTAGAAATTTCAGCATGTGCGTTATAGTGTGTCATACTTGTTTGACTAACATAAGCAGACTATTTACACTCATGCATGCTCATAGTCTGAAAAGGAATAAACATTTGCAGCTTAGATTTATGTTGTCACTTCAGACTTTAGTGGAAAATTAGATGACAGCAGGTTAACTGCTCTAAGATGCCAGACAAGGGAATACATACAAAAAATAAACAGGGAAGACAGAACCCCCCCCCCCCCCCAAAAAAAAAAAACTTTCTGCAATATGAGCTGATCTGTAGCAATTAAAATTGCTACAGCCACAAATTACTTCAATAAATATCTAAGCCAATTCCACCAATCATATCACTGGTATACCTATTGATAAGTTAGCCCTATGAAAGTTATTTTATACATCACTATACCAACATCTATGATTCTCATTAATAGGATATTTTCTGTAAAGTTTAATACTTTGATTACAGAAACTGATGGTAAAGTTCTTCAAATATGTCAAGCATATTTTACATGTAGCAAAATGTTTTATACTATGTAAATTGTCATGATTATTAAATTACAAGATCTTATAAGACAGAAGTACAATGAAGCAAGAGTTACCTTTTTTATTTGTTCATAACATCAGTTCATTCCTCCCTCTCTCCCAGAGCGTTGCATAAGAAGCTAAAATTTCAAACAGAAATTAGAGGAAGAACACTTTGTATTCAGCCATTTTATCTGTGGAGTATTGTGTTTTTTGGGTTGGTAGAAGTGGATAGTTCATTTTTTTTAAATGCATCAGTCCATGAGGCTTTGTTTGAGGATCTCCAAGGAGGATGCAGACCAGTCCATTTCTTCTGTACCGGGAATGATATTATTCTCGACACAAGCTGTAGCTTCTTCCACTGAATTAAAGTTCTAGCTTCAGTAGGTAAACACATTCTTATTTTTGCAGGAAGATTATATGTGATTCAGTTCTATTCTGTTTGATGACCTTCACCAGGGGCCAGAATGTTTTCTTTAATTCCATTATTCTTGTTGAATAATCACGGTCAAACCTTAAAATATGCTGCCCATACTTAATTTAATAATTTTCCCACTGTATTTTTAATACAAGCTCTTTATCTTTCAAGGATAAAGACTTTATAATCACAGATCAAAGAAGTACACAGAAGCTGAAGGTATGGGCTTATCTATGGCTCTATAAGCTCTCTCTCTATACCATAGGATGTAGATTAACCATTTAGCCATGAAGTTACCAAAGTCAATATCATGCCTCTCTACCTTTTATTATAAACCAAAAATTCTCAGGTTACATCATCTTTCAACGTTTTTTATATCAATTCTGGTCAGTAGCTTTGTGCTTGGAGTTAATAAGTTTTCAGTTTGTCTTCATTTCTCTTTTAATCTTAATACCAACGTTAACGTTATATTTACTATTTCAAGACATAATCTGCCATCATGACACTGTATTCAGGTTTGCCTGGCCCAAAACAAAATTAATTACCAAAATGAATATTCTATCCTACATCATGAAACCATTCAGACGGTTGTTAAAATAAATACGGAGTTATCGTTAGATGATGATATGCAAGTTCCAATCTTAATATCCTCAGCATATTTTGATATCAAACAGTAACAAGATATTGATAGGAATGAAATCATAGTTAAAACAGAGCTGGGTCCAATACAGAGCTCTGTGGGACTACAAAAGTTATATTATACCAATTAGAATGATGTCTGTGTACTTTAACTAGCTGTAGTCTTCTACCAACTACCTTTTGACCCTTTCAACAACATAAGGGTCGATTTTGCTATAGAGTCAATGACAACATTATGGGGAATACCGTCAAATGCCTTGCAAAATCCAGGAAAATTACAGACTCCTATTCCTGAAGCCACTGATTTCCTAATGGATTCATAAAAATCAATTAGTTAGTAATGAATATGAAGGGAGGCTATTATCTTTCTCAATGACCACTGATTTTGCAGTGCCCAAAGAAGGTATGCCTCACTAACACGGTGGACAGGGTAGGTCAACAAGGTAATGGTTCAAAACAGTACTACTGCACATTACTCCAAGAATGAATAAGTGATAAAACATGTATGGTATATGCATTTATCAAGTACATTTATACCAATGCATTTTGGCAATGCCTTCTATTAGATGTTATAATTGCTCCAGACAGTAAAGAGCGCATATCTGAAAGAATATGTTGCAAATGTTGATTCAGGGACAAAACCTGCAAAGGAAGAAACTATTACTGTGTCTTCTCCACCTACGAACTATTATAACAAAGCAAATGTCGTGCTTCTATTGTATACTCCACTGCAGCTGCATACCACTTACAGTTAACAAGATCAATCCTGCACATTGAAGAGGCTTTAACATTACTTGGTGATTACTTATCATAAGGCCTATATAGCAAATACATCAAAACAGCACTCATCCTGCTGTGCCAAGCATTCCCCAAGAATTTACCTGGTAGTCATCAGGTATTAGGTGATTTTTTTGCTACTTTGTGCACTATTGTCTTCTAGACCAGCAAGACACTGACAATACAAATTATTAAAACATAGCAGACTATGTGCTTCAAATTATTGTTGGCAAATTCTGTTTTATGTCTTTAAAGAAAAGCTATCTTCCAATGTAGTTTCCATTATTTCAGAGTTGTGCTTTATCTCTGTATCACCTTGACATTGTTTAGTGGTCAAGAATCCCATCAATACCTTTCAATTGTTTTTCTTTTCCACTTGCTTTGCTACCACATATCACAAAGGTGCTACCCACTGTATCCCTATGCAAACCTAATGTGGTTTCAGAATAGAATTTGTCACAGCCTACTTTGCACTAGGTAAAAAGAAGATTCTGTGCTTTTCACGGTTGATTACGGGCCTTAAATGTTCCATTCTTTGACTGCATCTCGCTGAGGTCAGTAAAGAGCTATAAAACAAATTAGTTTTTAAAGAATTAGTGGTTGAATGAATGCTTTAAATGAAGTACACAATGGTGACAAAGCAATTCAAACCTAAGCAAACTGGTAAAAACTCATTTGTTGGCCACTGAACCATTTGCTTTCATCTATGTAACTTCAGCATTACGAAAATACAATCAAGTAGCTATTAATCACCTTAGTAACTCTCTAAAGTGACAACTGTCAATCACAGATGAGTGAGCAGAGTTGAAAATGTTCCTACAAGCTATCAAGAGTGTGGGGTAGTGGGGGAGTGTGGCAGCTCTTGGACTTGAGTATAATCTGAACATTTAAAATCTTACTTTTTCACTTTTGCGCTGAAAAAATGTAAATGGAGCATGCAAGGCTTTAACAAGCCTACAGTGAACATAGCTAACATAATTCAGTTAAAAGTAGCACTGACTCTTCTTTTACAGACCATCTAAAAATCCACTGACTTACATACAAATATTTCAAGCATGGTCATTAATGCCCTTCTAGTCTGCCAATATACCAAAACACTTGTTCCCATAACACGTGTCCAGGCTGTTCTTAAAAATATCTAAACTAGTATTTGCTTTAATGTAAACTGGTAGTCTGTTCCTTGCATCAGTTGCTCTGTCAAAGAACCAGTTAGCACACTTCTCATACCTACAAATTCTTCTACATAGGTTGTCTGATAATTCTCTAGTACATTTTGATAACCCCAAACATTCCCAGAGATAGTGGTGTCTAAAATGCCCTATACACCTGAATAAGATCTTCTCTTGGATATCTATGAGAGACAAGTTCAGATATTTTAGTCTTTCATAACAACTTAAAAATGTTCACATCCATGGATTCTTTTGGCATATTTCTGCTGTACTCTTTCCAGTTTACTCATGCTTGTTTCAAATTTGGGTCTAATGTAACTAACAAACAAGGACTTCATTTCCGATTTCCTAGACTTGATAAATCTTTTATACAACCTATAGTTCTAGAACGATCATTAACCCATTGGTTGATATGATTAGAAAAACTCAAAGCTGGATCTACCTATATACCCAGGTCCTTATTTAATATGCTTAGTTTTTGATGCATTTATCAGCATATTATTCTCCTGTGCCCAAATGGTCAATTTAGTCAAGTTCTTTTGCATACATGCCCTATCCGTAATGTAATCAGTGTTAGACAGAGGGTTTTCACTTATTCTTAGTGAGCTCACTACAGTACATTAAGATAGAATAAATAGGCCTGAAAATACAGTCATAACTGTGTTTGCATGTATGCATTCAGTTTCAGGCAAAGACAGCTCAGTAGAAAGGAAAAGATAATCTTGCTGGCTAAGCATGAGATGTGCAGAAGTTTTCAAGGGAAAGCTACAGAATTTTCCTTTCTCAAGGGAAAGATGTGTACTTGCAATGGAATGGTAGATAAGGAATAGACAGTTAGGCACTATGAGGCACATGCAAGAGAAGACTTGAAAACCAAGGCTAAAAAGGCGTGTAAAACATTTAGTGTTTTGGCATCATTAGGAAATACTTCAGACACAGTCAATCGAGTCAGTCAAGTTAACTTTTGGACTGATATGCAAAAGGTCTTTACAGTACACACACTTGAGCCTGAGGATGGAAATCAGGTCAAATACCTATACTATACGATGCACGAGGAAGAGACTATTTCAGCTGATCAATCAATCAAAGAGAATCAAATATATCCAAAGTTTCTGCACGTATATTCTATCAGCAGTGTTACTGTTATCCAGCATTCCAGAATTTCTACAGATTGTTATTGTTTATCAGCACTGTTATTGGAGACAGTAATTGGATATTAACATCTAATAAAGCATTCTTAACCGAATTACAGGGTGTGCAGAATTCATTCTCAAAAGTACAAAAAAATCACTTGGCCCATAAAGAAGAGAGTGGCACGTGTTCAGCACATTCATTTGTTTTCAGTTAATTCTAGTATACTACAGTCTTATAAGTTCTTTCAGTTTTCCCAATTTCAGGTCATCTGCATATAGACTACAGAACACCTCAGATGAAGTTAGATCTGAAAGATGCAATCTAAACAAGTTAAGGGCCTAGGACAGAGTCCTGTGGGACACCCTGACTTTAACAAAGAATTTCACCTGTCCAACTGCTGTATGATAGTTGCCATGTCCCATCTGTAAGACATGCAGCTATCTATCTAATCAAGAGTACATAGATACTTAGTTGTTCTAATTCATTGATCAGTGTTTTGTGTATGACCCTGCCAAAGGCTGAGGTTAAATCAACATAAATGACATCACAGCACAATTTTTAATTCATAGCTATTATATTTCACACTGAGCTAATCGGAGGAAGGGCTCTGAGCCAACTAATCTGTGATATATAACATTAAGTACCCTGTTTTTTTGCTTATTTTTACGAGTTATTTATAGCACTTTTATTGTCTATATATGCTTTTCTAGATAGTTTAACTGTGTGAGGTATTAACTAGAAATTTTCTACAATTGTTAAGCATCTGGTTGGGTTTGTTTGTTCTGATGTCCTGCTAAGGAGTGTATCATATAACTTGTTTGCAGTTAAAAGCATTCTCTAAAGTATCCTTGATCCTTTATCTGTTTAAACATTTCTGCAGTTTTTTTTTCTACCCAAGTAGTGCGGGTAGTGTAGCATTGTCCATATTCAGGCTTGTGTTTTGGGCCTAGTTGTTTGCTAGTACAGGCTGACTCTCTGAGCACATGTTCCAGGCCATTGTAGTTTTGCCAAAGCCAGTATAGCATTTCAGTGAGAGTGAATTATTTATGGTCATTGGCTGATTGGGGTTACCTGGACTACGGCTTGGAGTAAGCACCTCATTGGTTCTTTCAAGCTTTTTTTAAAAGTTGTTTCAGGTTTCAACTTTGTTACTTAAGTTAACTTGTGAGTGTTTCTGCCATTTCACACTGAGCTAATCGGAGGAAGGGCTCTGAGCCAACTAATCTGGGATATATAACATTAAGTATCCTGTTTTTTTGCTTACTTTTACGAGTTATTTAAAACACTTTTATTGTCTGCATATACTTTTCTAGCTAGTTTCACTGTGTGAGGTATTCACTAGAAATTTTCTACATTTGTTAAGCATCTGGTTCGGTTTGTTTGCCCGCCCCTACTGTAAATTTGATCTGGGACACTCCTCACAGTCTAGTGTCATTCCCTCATTCTACCTAATCTAGGGAGAACATTTGAGAAGGCCAACCCAGTTAGTTTCTGCTCCTCCTTTCCCCTTTCTAAGCTTGTTTCCTGCCTTTCCTGTAAGTCTAGTCCAGATACAGATTTGCTGTATCCAGGACTGTGTGTAAGCTTCTGCGCCCCAAAGTCTTTCTGTGTTGGAGGGAAGCCTTCTAGCTAACCACTACACAACCATATCTATATGCACTAGAATTACGAGGAGGTGCTGAAACGTTCTAAGCCTAACCGACTTTCTAAATTATAAGCATTATTTTGCCCCTGTAGCTGAAAAAGAGGGTCATTTCATCTTGTAAAGTGCCAACTTGCAGAATCGTATTATATTTTGACATTGTTTTGTATCACTGACTGAACCATTTCATCTTGTAAAGTGCCAACTTGCAGAATCGTATTATATTTTGACATTGTTTTGTATCACTGACTGAACCATGTCAATGAAGTGTGGAACTCTGAGCCATCAAGTTCCTATTCCTGCAGAAGAAAACTCCAAAGGAAATCCATGAATGTATGATGCAAACAGTGAGTGACAAGTGGCTTTTTTACTCAACTGTGAAGAAGTGGTGTGCAAACTTTCAGCAAGATGCAGCAAGGTCTGGGAGGCCTCAAACGGTGTCAACTCCTGAAATTGTTGACCATGTCCATGACCTGATTTTGGCAGACTGGCGAATACCTACTAAAACAATTGCTGATACACTACAGATATCCAGGGAATGTGTTGGGTTTATAATCCATTGAGTACCTGGGTATGCCAAAGCTGTTGGCCAAGTGGGTGCCCAAATGTTTGAATGCAGAAGAGAAAAGATGTCAAGGGGACACTTCCAAGGTGATTTTGCAGAATATTTTAGCTGGTGCCAATGTTTTGGAATGACTAGTTACTGTTGATGAAACATGGTTATACCACTATGATCCTGAGACAAAACCACAGTCCATGCAATGGCAGCACTCAGGTTCACCAAGGCCAAAGTTGTTCAAGACCCAAAAGTTAGCAGGAAAGTTCATGGCCACACTGTTTTGGGATAAGGAAGATGTAATGACTCACTATCTTTCAATGGGTCAAGCAGTTAATGCAGAGTACTACTCTAACTTGCTGTGCTGATTAAAGGCGGCATTGAAAGAAAAAAGTAGAGGGAAGCTGCAGAAAGGAGTTCTCTTTTTGCAAGACAATGCACCTGTTCACAAGGTTGGCAAAATGGTGGATGTTTTGACAAAACTGGGGTCCGAGTGCATAGACCCTCCACGCTACTCACCAGATCTTGCTCCATCTGACTATTTCCTGCTTCCAAACCTTAAAGAGAGTTTGAAAGGGCAGCGGTTTTGAGTGACTCAGAGGTGATTACAGCAGCAGAGCAGTATGTCAGTGACCAGACTTCAGACATTTTCTTTGGCCGGGTTACAGATACTTCAGACATGATGTTCAAAGTGTGCTGAACTTCGGGGAGAATACATTGAATAACTTGCATATTTCATGGCTCCACATCACTCTCTTCATGGGTGGGCTTAGAAATTTTCAGCACCCCCTTGTACAGTGCCTGCTCAATGTCAGTAGCAGAGATGGGCTTCTGAAAAATGCAAGCAGTCCTGAAAAGATATGCGGAACAGAGATTTCAATGCTGTGTAAGCAAGAGCTATAAATATCATAATAAGACACTGAAAATAAAATTGCAACTGCTACTATTAAGCATGCAATTGGTTCCTTTGTCTGGGGCTTCTACTGCAAGATCTCTTCTGTGTGATTTTATTAAAGAACTTCAATGTCAACAGTACAACAGAGTTTTAGAAATTTTCCTCCCAGAAGGAAGATACAGAGAACATAACAACGGTATAGAAGTTAACAGACTGTGTTGTTGGTTTGGAACTAAGGACTAATAAACATGAATTAAAAAAAACACACACATACGTATGAACACAAACCAATGTGCTGTGAGTAGGCTAATTTAATCATAAGAAGATAACTGATCAGCATGGTAAAAAGAAAACACACTAGAGCAATAAGTGGCGTAGGTGTAAGTGGATATGAGTCTGCACCTAGAATTAAACTACTAGGCAGCAGGAAGTTTAATGTCCCATACAACCAATTTACTTAACATATTTAATCTGTGAAAAAATTATCTCATTAAAACAATGTATATGTATGCAGATATCAGCAAGTTTGAGCAATTACTCATCTAAGTATTAAGCAACCTGTGTGTGACAATCATGTCAATGTCAAGTATGAAACTAAATGCCTTGATGAAAAATAAAGCAGAGTGAACAATGTTGATCATGGTTGTACAACTACAATTATAGCGATCAATACTACTGAACAGCAGTCTTCTGATAAAAAGCTAAATCAAGGAAGAACAGTGTCCCCTGAAAGCAAACACTAAGTTGAAAACGTTTCCCTAGAAGATAAAAATGAGCATGTAAAAATCTTTAACACAAGGCTTTACCTGGCTGCATGCTGGTGTAGAGGGATAAAACTGACTATGACCCAGGTGACCTGGGTTCAATTAGCAATCTGGCGTGACTGACAGTGTGGCAAGGAGAAAAGGGTGTGCCTATCCTGGGAGGAGGGTGGTGCATGGACATCTCTAGAGAACAATCCCTGGTGGAGACTGGGGAAATTGCCAGAGGAGGTGTGGCCAGAGGAGGTGTGTTCAGAGGAAACAGTTGGGCTGGCTGAGTTGCAGAGGAGGTGGGGTGATACACAGTGGATCCCCACACTGCACACCCCTTCAGGGCTATACTGCATCACCATAAGGGGAGGGGGGATACAGGATAGACGACAACTCCCTCGTTGGACAGAACCACGGATGTTCCAAGCCCTGTTGCCTGTGATCCATGACCGGTGCCAGCAGATTAAGTCCAGCGTGGCATGAACAGCTGCTGGAAAATCAGGCAAGGAAGGTGCACGAGGTCCAGGCCTCTATATTGGACCCAAGAAATTAAGTGCTAACAAAAAAACCCACCCATAGCTTAAGTGATAATGATATGGTGAGAGACTTAATGAAGATAAATGGAGAATACCACAGTGAGTACAGAAAAAAACTGGTACCAATGGAGTGAGGCAGCTACAGATGTTGCAAAGATGTAGCCACCTCATTCTTAAAGATCAAATCAGAATGTTTGTGGATGAAGAAAAAGGGGTACAACATACAGCTGAAATCAGGGTCAGCAAAGTTACAAGACGACACATGTACTGGTATAAAAAGTTATGTACTTACCATAACGTTCCATGTGAGTTGTTCTTCTCGCCTTCATTATTACTGATGGGTTCGGAGGAGATCCTCGGCTCAGAGTCGGCCAATTTGCAAAGCTTGAGGCCAAAGCCATATCCCACAATGCACCACTACATTCCCCAGATCTTGTTTGCTGCCAACTAGCGTAAAACCTACCCCAGATTTCAAGGAAATCATACAGACCACTGTGAGAGGAAACTCCTCAGGAGAACCAAAACTAAGATAGATCCTTTTGAACTTCCAGACATAGGCTGGGGGTAGGTGGGGGGGGGGGGGTTGTAACAATGAAGGCGAGAACAACTCCTCATATGGAACGTTATTGGCAAGTACATAACTTCTTTATGTGAAGTTGTTCAATCTCACCTTCATTCTTACTGATGGGCAGCGTCCTCAGCACCACAATCTTGGGTGGCTCACGGGAGTACCTGCTTCAGGACAGCAGACCTAAATGAAGCTCTGTTCCTATAGGCCTTGTCCACTTTGTAGTGAGATATAAAGGTATGTGGATTTGACTAGGTGGCATCTGCACAAACTGAATCAATCGGTAACCTGGTCAAGAAGGCTGCAGAAGTAGAAATTGCTCTTGTAGAATGAGCATTGACTTTATGTAATGCAATACCCGCTTCACTGTAGATAAAGTATATACAATCAGAGAAGCCATTTAGACAAGGTAGATTTGGAAACCGGTGCACCTTGTTTTTTTTTTTTTTTTTTTTTTTAAGAGTCTGAGAAGGAGACAAAACAGCTGATCAGCCCTTCTATGGTCTTTTGTTTTGTCCATCCAAATAGAAGTGAAGTTGTCTATGGATGTCAAGTTTGTGAAGCATATATTCCAACTGATTTGAGTGATTGGGAAGGAAAACAGGTAATTCAATCGTCTGATTAAGTGCAAATTCTGAACACACTTTCGGTAAGAACGATGGATTAGTTCTGAGGGAAACCCTATCTTTTGTGAAATATTAAGTACGGCTGCTTAATGGAAAGAGCTTACAACTCTGAAATTCTGCGTGCTGGTGTAATGGCCACCAAGAAAATTGTCTTCCAAGACAGATATTTCAGCTCACAAGCGAAGGCAGGTTCAAAGGGCGGGAGAATAATCTTGGACAGGACTAGGTTTAAGTTCCATGGAGTAGTAGGAGATCTGATTGGTGGCTTTAAGTGCATCGTACTTTTCAAAAAAGCCTTAGCCAACTTATTAGACATAATACCATTTTCAGATGCACCTATATGAAAATTAGAAATAGCAGCCAGTTGGACTTGAATGGTTGCTGCTGTTGCAGCTCCTTCACTGAACGTTTTGTTAGAAATTCCAAAATATCCGAAATGGATGCCAGGAAAGGGAAATTTGTTATTTTGCTGTGCCCAGATGGAAAACCTTTTTCCATTTACAGAGAAAAAGTTTCCTGGCTGAAGATTTGTGTGACAAGAGAATATGTCAGGCCTCTTCTGATAAATTCTGGAACCTGGCTATTCTGGGAATTGGAGCAGCCAAGCTGTCAGCTTGACGGACTGAAGAGAAGGGTGAAGAGCTCCTGATGAGTGGGTCAACCGATCCGGCACTAGGTCCAGGATCCAAGGCTCCTCTAGTAGATGAGGCTTCAGGAAGGGGAACCAAATCTGACAAAGCCGATATGGGGCTATCAAGACAAGTGTCCTGCCCAGAGAAATGGCTTTCTGTAAGGCTTTGGGAATAGAGGGAAAGCATAAAGGAGTCCCCGGGGCCAATCGTGGATGAGTGCGCCCCTTGGGGGTTGTCCCTGTTGAAGGATCAGGCCAAAGTAGTTGCTGCACTTGGTGTTTGTGGAGGTGGCAAAAAGGTCGCAGCAAGGCTGGTCCCATCTGCTGAAAATCATTTCTGTTGTTTTGTTCTTGAGAGACCACTCATGAGGCAACAGAATAGCTCTGCTGAGTCTGTCCACTATCACGTTGGATTTCCCGGGATGTACATTGCTATCAGAAAGCACTGGGTGGACTCTGCCCATTTCCATAATCTTAGAGCCTCTTGACATAGTGGGGGTAAGATGTGGTTCCTCCTTGTTTATGTACCAGACTACGGACATGTTGTCTGACTGGATCGCAATTGTGCCCAGGGGAAGAGAGTCTTGAAAGGACTGCAATGCTAAAAGAACTGCTCTCATCTCCAGGATGTTTATGTGCAAATGAGCCTTGTGAGCCTGCCATGTACCTTGGGCTGTCCGTCCCTGATAATGCCCCCTAGCACCCGATCAGGGAGGCGTCGATAATTACTGTTGCAACTAGAGCCAGGAGGACAAATGGGCGTCCCATAGTCACCGTCTCGGACGTTAGCCAGCATCGAAGATCATCCTTGCAACAGTTGGTAATCAGAACTGGGTGATTTATCGGTAAGCCCTGAAATTTCGACTGTGTGAATAGCAGCCACTGAAGAATGTGCATGTGAGATCTTGCAAGGGGTATTGCAATAATCGCTGTTGCCACAGTGCCAAGCAACTTGAGAATCTGTGATGCTGGTGCTTTTTGTCTTGACAGGAGATCCACAATTTGTTGTCGAAGGGTAATCACTCATTCTGGGGGGAGCTTCAGGGACATGCTGACCATGTCCAAGTCTGCTCCTATAAAGACTGTACGCTGCGATGGCAATAAAGCAGACTTTTTTGAATTTATTGTAATACCCAGCTGTAAGCATAGATCTATGCCAGTGTCCCTTGCCCAAATAAGTTGATGTCTGGTGGGAGAGGTAAGGAGCCAGTCGTCCAAGTAAGGAAACACCCGGATTCCTAAATGTCTCAAGTGAGCCATGACCACTGCCACACATTTGGTGAACACTCTGGGGGCTGTAGTGAGACCAAAGGGCAGGGCCCAAAACTGGAATTGATTTGCTCCAAGCCTGAAGCGCAGATGATCCCTGGATGGCCTGGCCATTTTGATATGGTAGTACGCATCCTGGAGATCTATAGAGCACATCCAATTGCCCCCCCTAAGAACGGGAGTATAGGCTGAAGTGTGACCATCTGGAACTTCGTCTTTATCACATATTTGTTGAGTCTGCTGACGTCCAAAACAGGTCTCCGGTCCCCTGTCTTCTTTGATACCAAAAAGAATCTTGAGTAAGTTCCGGATCCTTGCTGGTCTGCTGGGACTGGCTGGATGACTCTTTTTTTGCAACAGTTTTTGGATCTCTATGGATGCCACATCCCATAGAATGAGTGGAACATCTGGGGTTCCTTTTGTTGGTCTGGGTTGTGAGAGAAAGGGGATTGAATATTCGTTTTGTACCCATCGGTCTTCTGTGATTTTTAGCCAGGCGCCTAGGTACAAAGACAAACATCCCCCGACTGCCTCCAGAGCAGGACAGTCAGGCCTCCTTTCAGGAGTGCCGATAAGGCTTCCCAAGGAACTGATCCCAGTCACCCTGGTTCTGCAGATCCCCTCTGG
Organism: Protopterus annectens; assembly: GCF_019279795.1. Taxonomy (NCBI): domain Eukaryota; kingdom Metazoa; phylum Chordata; order Ceratodontiformes; family Protopteridae; genus Protopterus; species Protopterus annectens. The sequence continues at coordinate 268,057,826 of NC_056750.1, forward strand.
CGCATGGGCATCATCTTCCACCATTTCATCCCCCTCTACCCTTGGAGGAGGCTTCACCTTGTGAGCTCGGAAAGGCTCCTTGGGTCTTATGGAACCACATTTTCCCTCCCCGTTGACCTTTGGGATAAGTCTAGTAGGGGTAGAAAAACAGACTCCAATGGCAGATGAGAGTCTTACAGTCTTGCTCACATTTGATGAGGGTCTTTTTTGGTCCAAACAAGGAAGAACCAAAGGGGGCATTCACAAACGATAACTTGAAAGGTTTTGCAAAAGGACACAAGCACATCCAGGAATGTCTTCGCAAAGCAATTCCTGTACCCGCTGCTCTACTCGTTCCATCAGCTGCGTAAGACACGAGGCACATGGAAGAGTTTAGGATGGAATTGAGGGTAACAAGCTGAGACATCACTTTGTCCGCCGGTGAATAGGCTACTGCACCCTGGAGAGCATCTCCAAGCTCCTACAGGAGATCTCTCTGAAGCCTTGTGAAGTGGGTTAGATAGTTCAATGACGGAAGGGCAAAGGTCGTAGAACTGAACATGCGCTTCCCATATCTGTCCATGATCCTAGACTCTCTATTAGGAGGATGGGACAGATGTAGAAGTCTCCAACATCTCTTTTTTAGTGGCTGCTGCCACCTCCATGGCATCAACAGGTATGGGTTTGGATAAGAAGGACTTATCTTGAGGCACTGAAATCTATTTGTTGGGCCTCTTAGGAACAGGCTCCATAGAATCGGATGACTCCCACGCCCTTCCAGACAAAAGATGCATCAACTCATCGAACAGCGGAGACACCCAAGAGGTGGAGGGTCAGGACCCGAAAGCCTTCAGGAGCACCGATTCGTCCTCGGTAGAGTTTAGAGGCTGCCAGTCACCCCTCTGCTTAAGGATCTCAAGGATATCCCCGAAGGAGAAATCCTCAGAGGGGGACCTTGGGGACCCTTCTGATTCCTCCAAAATTGGTGTTCAACGTGATGGATTCCTGGGGGAATCTAAATGTCTCCTCTTACATAACCTATTCTGAGGGATCTCCTTAGTGGGAATTTCTGGAGAGGTCTTGGAAGAGCAGGGTTCCCCCAAAGGGGTGTCCTGAGAGTCTTGGTCCCTACGCTTATGGTGAAATCTATGGTAGCGAAGAAGATTCAGGTGCCTTTCGGGAGGAGTTGGCCATATCAGAGGTTGTGGCAGTCCAGGGAGACAAAGCCCTCCTCATGGCATCGAAGGCACCATGGCTCCGATGCGAAGAAGCACCCGGGTCCGAAGACTCCTCCCGCACCAAAACCACTGGCTTCGAGCCCGAGGTAGGAGTCAAACTCTTCTGTGCCAAAGCCCCAAGAGGAGGAGTTGGAACAAACGTATTGGTTCGACACCCCCCCCCCCCCGAACCGACAGTGTCAGCTCTCAGATTCTGCCACTGGAGCAGAGGACATCAGGGTTGTTGGTACCGACAGATCAGAAGTGAGTGTCGGTACCAATGGTTCTGAAAACGACTGAATAGCCTCCTCCGGCTCCGATGTCTCAATTCGAGTCGGAGGAGCAGAAATAACAGGAGAAGACTTTGTCTGTTCCGAAGCTGCTCAAGTCGAAGCAGACAGAATTTTAGCTAGCGCTGGATCCTGTAAAAGTCTCCGTACCACTTGATCCACATCCGAATCAGAGAGTCTGGAAGCCCGAGAGGAAACCACCGACGGAGCTGGTAAACCCAGAATCGGGGATCTCAAGGTAGGGGACACCGGTTCCAAGACTGGGGACCGGCTCCTACCAACAACCTGTATGGTTGGTTCCGATGACAATGGAGCCAAGACAGTAGTTTTCTTAGAAGATTTAGGAACCGAAGAGCCCTTTGGACCCGAACTAGTGGAAGAGGCTGGAGAAGGTTTTGCTTGTCCTGGAGCAGAATCTAAGACCGATTACTAAGCAGACAATCAATCTATGCTCCACTAGCTTTTGTTTCCTTTCAGCCAAAACTCTAGAGCTGAACCCATGACAAATGGAGCAAACCTCCTGTAAATGGACCTCACCCAAGCAATACACACATGTAGAGTGACCATCAGTTATCGACATAATCTGATTACATTTAGGGCATCTTTTAAACCCTGATTTTGCCTTCTCAGACATTGTGACAAAAATACAGAAGTCAGCAAGGAAAACAACAATACCCTGTCAGTAAATGAAACTGAGCCTAACCGGCTACAAGTACAAAAAGGCAGCTTACTGTAACTTCCTAAAGTCTGTTGCAAACAGAATAAGCCTAACAGGGCAAGATAAATAACGGAAAGCAGCCAACAAACGGCTAAGAGCCTAACCGGCTAGCAAAAAATTGCAGAAAACTGCAAAAGCCTACCTCGGCTAAGGATAGGGCAAATAAGCCAAATGGCTAAACACAGAAGAAAAACAGGGGCCAACGCCCAACAATTAGAGAGAAATTTAGATCAAAAAAGGATATAAAATCCAAAAATGGATAAACCATCTTAACAAGTCTATATAAACCCTAACGAACAAGAAAAAATGTAATTATGCAGAAAATTATAGCACAAAATATTAGACTCATCTCTCCAACGGCCTGAGCTGTAGAGAAACGCACGATCAGTTGCAGCGGCAAACTAGATCTGGGGAATGTAGTGATGCATTGTGGGATAGGGCTTTGGCCTCGACTATTAGATACCTTGAGCTTTGCAAATTGGCCGACTCTGAGCAGAGGATCGGCTCCGAACCCATCAGTAAGAATGAAGCGAGATTGAACAACTTCACATCTAAAATTTCTTTATGTCCAGGGGCATAGACAGATCTGCTGACATGTCACATGTAGAAAGTGTTTATGCTGAACCATACGTGACCAAATACAGCCCTTAGATGTGCTATACTATTGGCTGAGGATGTATCATCGTAAACAGCAAAACAAGATGAGACAGAGAGAGCTGGAAAAATTAGGTTTTTGTATACGTTGATAATGTTGGTCAATCAAGCATCCTCATTAGATGGGTATGCACTCTCAAAGAAAGGCAAAATAAACACCCAAAGCACATTTTATGGCTAAAGGGTTTAAAGAATGTTGTAAAACACTTCCAAAAAATGTATCTACAAGTTCATCAGAATATGTTCACTTCTGGCCATAATCTTTCAAAAGCAGTGGTTAGCTCATTTCAGATGCATTAAGGATGCATTTTTGCAAGATACTGATAGATGACATTTACATCTATCCCCTTCCTGATACAAGATGTGTGGGGTGATTGTGGAAATCCAAGGGTGTTTATAGTCTGGCAGATGCAGTACTCTACTGGTGTAATAAAGTGAATTATTACATCATTAAGTCAGGAGGGAAAATCTCTCAGGTTGACCCTGCTTTGCATGAAAGGAACCAAAAATGCCACTGGAGTGCTCGTCTGCCATATGGATGACTTTGTACAGGGTGGCTTCTGTTATTCCCTACCTAAATGCTACATTTCAGGTTGGCTGTGAAGAGCACAATGGTTTTGTTATGCAGAAATGAACCTGAATAATGCAGATATAACAGTGTTGGTACGGTTGTCATGGAACCAGAGAGCCATGCAGTGCAGTGCTCCCCTAAACCCAAATGAGATGTACTTGCATAAATCAAAAATAAGACAAATTTTCTAGAGTGCCAGAAAAAGTAAACCAGGTGTTATCTTTAATTTATCAACTACTACAGAACATGCAATTTTACAGACTGATAATGTAACAAACTGTGTGAAAAAATGTAGCTCTAAAACATCAACTCCTGGGGAAGAATGAATCCCTGAAACTAGTAATTTTAAGTGACGCTTCAAATAGAAACCTGGTGGTGGCATTCAGGGGGTACACTCTACCATCTTGATAGGAAAATGAGCAGAATTATCATCTCTTTTAATAGCAGTCAAAAAGAATTAGAGGGGTCGTACGCAGTACACCCACAGCAGAGTTTCTTACCATGTCAGAAAGCCCCAATAATGCACTTTAACTACGATTTATTCTGAACTTAAAACTCAAGGTGCAAAATATAACACCAATCAGATAATCTGCTGTTACGGAAAATAGGCCTTGCCTAAAAATCAGAAGAATAAAACTCCTGAGATTTCATATTTTCCTGTGTTCAGCAACAAAAAATGACAGTTGGCAGACTGCCTTACAAAGAAAGAGGCTTACTTGAAGGAATTTGGCATACTGAGTACTAAATTTCTGTGCAAAACACCTCTTCTTTCGGCTTCTCCCGTTAGGGGTCGCCAAAGCAGTACAGTTGTGTACACTTACCATAAATGTAGATGTTCGAGTGTATTCACTGTTGCAGTCATTACATTTGGGCAATCTGCTGGCAGGTTGCCCTCAGTTGGCCTGAATTCCAAAGTCTTGGGTCCTGCATCGGTTGCGGTCTCCTCTTCCTTGACGTCAGGTCGTCAGGGGTATAAAACATGCAGCCAATGCCATTTTCTTTAGTTTTTCTTGCCCCCAATGTCAGGTGTCTTGGGGACACCTGACATTGGGGGCAAGAAAAACTAAAGAAAATGGTGCTGGCTGCATGTTTTATACCCCTGACGACCTGACGTCAAGGAAGAGGAGACCGCAACCGATATATTATACACACACATATATATATATATATATATATATATATATATATACATATATATATATATATATACATATATATATATATATATATATATATACATACATACATACACATATGCATCAGTATAGACTTTACCTTCATCTACAAGCAAATACACCACATAGGTTGTAGATGATAGAGAAGGAAAGGTAAACTCCAGAATGACAGGGGGAGGGTAACCTGGACTGCAACAGTGAATACACTCGAACATCTACATTTATGTTAAGTGTACACAACTGTACTATGTTCTTCGTGTTTCACTGTTGCAGTCATTACATTTGGGTAGAATCCCAAAGCTAAGGTTGGGGGGCTGGAGCTAAACAGCATTAGGAGCGGCTATAAGGCCCTGCAGAACTGAAGTGGCAAAGCCTGCTCTGGATTTAGAGTAGAGGCGCAAATGATAATGCTTTGTAAAGGTGTGAACAGAACTCCAAGTAGCAGCCTCTAGAATTTCTTTGGCTGGTACTCCCCTTAGAAAGGCTACTGAAGTAGCTGCAGCTCTGGTGGAATGAGACCTAATGCCCTTGGGCACAGGTTTACCATGGTGTAAGTAGCAGAAACGGATGCAGCGGCTTATCCACTTTGAGATTGTCTGCTTTGAAATAGCCTTGCCCTCTGATCCTGCAGCATATGTCACTAGTAATTGCTTCTTAGAGCTTTAGTCCTGCTTAAGTAGAATCCTAGTTGTCTGTGTACATCCAAGGAATGCAGAATTCTCTCCCCCTTGTCCTGCGGATTTGGATGAAAGTTTGGCAGATGAATTGTTTGGTTAAGAGCCACACTGGAAACCACCTTAGGCATGAAAGTTGGATTTGTCCTCAGAGATACTCTGTCTGGGTAAAATATGATAAAAGGCTCTATAGCCATGAGGGCCTGTAGCTCTGAAACTCTTCTTGTTGAAGTAACTGCTAGTAGCAGAGCCGTTTTCCATGATAAGAACTTTATATCAGAGGTAGCAGCTGGTTCAAATGGAGGCAGGGTGAGGTTTTCCAACACATAATTGAGGTCCCATGCAGGCAATGGTGATCTTCTAGGAGGCCTTAAATTTTTGGCTCCTCTAAGATACTACTTTAGTAAAGGATGAGAAAAGACTGGTGGCTCTGTATTGTAATGAGCTGAAATGGCAGAGGCATGGATTTTAATTGAAGAGAAAGATAGGCCTTTGTCAAGCATCTCCGTTAAATATTGCAATATCTATCTGAGGAATATTTGGTTCTGCTGTATCAGTTCCTTGTGCTTGATTCCAAGCACAGAATCTCTTCCATTTGTCAGCATAAGATTTCTAGTACTAGACCTTCTGGCTTCCAAAATGACGTCTATCACAGCTTTACTGAGAGGTGTATGACTACATGATCAGCCATGCTGCCAGGTTCAGAGTCTGTAGTTGGTTGTGCAGGATCTGATTGTTTTGCTGGGACAGTAGTTGTGGTCTTTGAGGCAAGGTCCAAGCTGGGTATTGAGACAAGTTTCTTAGGATTGGGTACCAGTAGTGGCGGGGCCAGTCCGGGGCAATTAGTATCATCTTTGGTTTCTCTTGTCTGACTTTTAGGAGGACCTTGAGGAGAAGGGGCAGAGGAGGAAAGGCGTAAACTGATAGGTTTTTCCAACTGAAGGAAAGGGCGTCCACTTTCCATGCTTGTCTGTGTTAAGTCCTTGGTGCAGAATCTTTTCAACTGATAATTTTGAGGAGAGACAAATAGATCTATGTCTGGGCTCCCCCATTTCTCTGTTATCATCCTGAAGACTTGTGGATTTAGTTTCCACTCGTGAGGGTCCATAAGGTTTCTGCTTAAATCATCTGCCAGAGTGTTTTGTTTTCCTGGCAGGAATTGAGCTTGAAGATGTATTTGGTAGGTCAAAGCTGTGTTCCACAGTGCCATGGCTAATATGCAGAGGGGGTAGGAGTGTGTGCCCCCTTGCTTGTTTATATATCACATGACTGTGGTGTTGTCCGTCTTTATCAGTAGTTGTCCTGGATGAAGTAAGTCCTTGAAGGCTGTTGGGGCATTTTGAACAGCTAGCATCTTTTTCTGGTCGATATGCAGATGCATTTGTTTTGGTGACCATATGCCCTGAATGCATCATCCTGCCATGTGGGGCCCCCCAGGCATAGTCTGATGCGTCTGTTTTGGTTTGGCTGGCAGGGGGTAGAGTGAATGGCCGTCCCATGTTTTGGTGACATGCCTTTGCCCACCACAGAAACTCCTGTTGCAGGCAGGGAATGAGAGGAATCATTGTTTTCAGACTGTGAGAATGTTGACTCTATAAGCTTTTTAGGTACCACTGAAGTTTCCTCATATGCAGTCTTGCACGTGGAATCAGTAGTATGCAGGATGCCATCAAGCCCAGAGCCGAATGGGTTTTTGTTGCCATCAGTTTGAAGTAAGTAGTCAGTTGCCTTAGCTTGTCTGGCGTGAGGTAAGCCACCTGGGCAGTTGTATTCAAGCTTGCACCCAGGAATGTTATCTTTTGAGAGGGTACCAGTTGTGATTTCTTTTCATTTACTGTGTACCCTAGGCATGTTAGAAGCCTTTTCACAAACGCCAGGTGTCGTAGAAGAGTGTCCTTGTTCTCTGCTTGAATGAGACAGCCGTCCAAGTAAGGACATATTTGTATACTTCTTTGTCTGCAAAATGCAATTACTGGTGCCAGGCACTTTGTAAAGACCCTGGGCACAGTAGATAAGCCAAAGGGCAGTGCAAAGAATTGGTAATGCATTAAGCCAGCCTTGAAACTGAGGTATCTTCTGCATGACTGTCTTATTGGGACATGCAGGTATGCCTCTTTTAGGTCTAAAGTCACCAGCCAAGCCTTCTCGCCCAGCATGGGCAGAAGCTGCTGTAAAGTCACCATTTTGAATTTTGGAATGTCCAGGTATGTGTTCAAAATCGATAAATCCAGTATTGGCCACCAGGCCTTGTCCTTTCTGGGTACCAAGACCAGTCTTGAGTAAAAAACTTGTCCTTTTTCCTGTTCTGGTAATGTCTGAATAGTCCCCATATCTATGAGAGACGTAACCTGTTCCTGTACCTCTGCCCATTGATTTTTTGGCAAATCTGGCCAACCATCTGCCATTGGCAGTGTGTGGAAATGGAATCTGTATTCCTGTGATACAATGTTTAGTACCCACTTGTCCTGGGTTATTACCTGCCAATTTCGAGCAGAAAATGCTAATTTTTCCCCTATGGGTGCTGCCAAAAGATAAGTGCTTGGTGTAGGCAGAGGGAAGTTATTGAGATTGCTTTCTGTAGGTTAGCGCTTTATCTCCTCCAGATTTGGAGGTGGAAGCGCCCCACTGCTTTGACCTGTATGAATCTTGCGCCTGGTATCTGGAACCCTTAAGTCATCTAGATTTGCCCCTTTGAGCTCTGTCTGACACAGGAAAGGACCACTTTTTGGTAGGCCAGTGTCTACTGAATCTTGGTGGCTGCACTTGTAAGAAGTCTTTAACAGTTTGCATAGACTTAGCTTTGTCTTCCATTTTCTTTAAAACCTCTTCTGCCTTAATACCAAACAGAGAATCATGCTGTAAAGGTGCATCTAGCAATTTATCTTTAATATGATCAGGTAAATGTTGTTCCTTTAACCAGGCATGCCTCCTAATCACAGTTCCAGTAACTGCAGCCCTGCAGGAGGCCTCTAAGGAATCAAAACCACATTGCAAAGTATGCTTTCCAGGGTTTCTAAATAAAAATTTATGTGAGTCAGGGACCCTGTAATATTTGTCAGGCTTACTGGGAGCTGAAGGTAAGTAGTCAGGGGACAAGCTTGACTCCGAAAACACATCATCCACAATGTCTAAAACAGGGGGAATGGCGTGCTGAGGGAGAAGGAGGAAATCCTTAAGCCTCTTTTTTGATTCTGAGAAGTCTTGACTCTCCCAGTGGAAATGCTCCCTCAAAGTATGCAAGGTTTCTCCAAATGAATAATCCTCAGGAGGAGATGCAGATGGAATAGACTCCTCAGCATCAGAATCCTCATAGGGAGGGATAGACAATTCCTGATCAGAAGAGGAATCAGAAGAAAAGGAAACCTGATCTGAAGATTCATAATCAGTGTCTTGCCTAGGCCTCTTATCAGGAGGGGGATGGGTACCCCTGATCAAGGTAATAAGGTCTTCAGCCATTTTGATCATCTGTTTTTTTAGGCATAGAGGCCTGTGCATGTGACTCGTGCGTCATTTTTTTAGTTTTAGAAGTTGCTTTTGTTTTTGGTTTTGCAGCTGTCGTCTGTTTGATATACAAATGTTGAGGTCTGAAAACACCCTCAGAAGCCGGTGCCTGCTCAGCGGCTCCGGACCCATCCAAGGGAGATACATCTGTCAGTCTAATACCTTGAGTATCTTGCGGCATGCCAGACTCCACATGGGTGTCGGTAGAGGCCTACAACACGAAGGTAGCGGGTATCAGGGGCTGCGAAAGCACCTCACTGAGTACCGGCGACTGGCTTAGGAGAAGCTTCGTTGGATTTGGATCTCGACTGCCTTCCTTTTCTTTGCGTTTTTTTATGTACTCCGGTAGTCGGATTGCTATCCAACGACATTTCTGGGTAGTTAAATTTGTGTCTTTCGGCTTTTCCCGGTTAGGGGTCGCCACAGCGGAACTCCGGTCCACTAATGATTGGCAGTAGAGTTTTACATGCTGGCTTGCCGGGCCTAACGCACAACCTTCAACGAAGGAACGCCCATTCATGCATGTCGCCATACAGAAGACGCTCTAACTGAGAATCGAACGGGCAACGTCTAACTGTGAGGCAACAATGCTACCACAGCACCACCACCGCAGTAATAATTTCTGGGTAGTTAAATCTGTTTCCAAAATACTTTGATGCAAAAATATACCGACACTTAATTGTGCATTGGTTAAATCTAGCACAAAACTGACAGCCAGGCACGTTGTGATCAGGGCCTAGGCAAGGAATACAGTATAAATGGAAATCCTTATGGAGGTATTTGCTTCCCACAAGTAATACAATTACTTTTTCTGACATCAGTAAAAAGCAAGAAATAAAGTTTACCAAATGGGGTACTTAGCTTTATTGAAGACTTCGGTTCTGAAACTCAAACTCGAATATTTCAGTAGTCAGCCGACCGGCACTTGTGAAATGCTTCTGCTTCGGGCACCACGCGGCAAGAAAGACTAAAGAAAATGGCGTTGGCTGCATGTTTTATACCCCTGACGACCTGACGTCATGGAAGAGGAGACAGCAAAGGACACAGGACCCAAGACTTTGGAATTCAAGCCGACTGAGGGCAACCTGCCAGCAGATTACCCAAATGTAATGACTGCAACAGTGAAACACGAAGAACATCAACTGTCTCCATTTCTTCCTGTCCTCTGCATCTTGCTCTGTCACACCAACCACCTGCATGTCCTCTCTCACCACATCCATAAACCTTATCTTAAGCCTTCCTCTTTTCCCGTTACCTGGCAGCTTCATCCTTAGCATCTTTTTCCCAATATACTCTGCATCCCTCCTCAGCACATGTCCAAACCAACGTAATCTTGCCTCTCTGGCTTTGTCACCAAACCTTCCAACCTGGGCTGACCCTCTAATATACTTATTCCTAATCCTGTCTATCCTCGTCACACCCAGTGCAAATCTTAACAAAACACTAAACTATTTTTTTCCCTTTACACTCAGAGAAGGGAAGATTATTAGGTCTGCAGTTACTGCCTTTGAGACTTTTACTTGAGTAACACCTTTGGTGGAGACTTGTATTACAGCACATTTTCCACTTGCTTTATGACAGTTTTGCAACAGTGTCTTGGATAACTGGTAGTGGTCATGTACTATACTCTCCGCTATTACTGTAACTACACATTTTATTTGCATATGAAGTACACAATAAAATCACATCTTTTTACCCATCTCTCTTGTGCTCGAGTTCAGCAGCCAACAATTACCAGTAACCACAAGGTTTATTCAGCTCCCAAACTAAATGCATACCAAAAATTAACAGGACTTAAAATATTTTTGTATGACACAGAAAAGGAAAATGGATAGTAGTACCGTGTAAACAACTTTCTTAGTCGAATGTTTGTAGTTTAGACCTACAACTTCACTTATTTCATGGATAGCACACTCTTTGTTCATTACCTGCCCAACCTTACTACTAGGAAAACAGAATTATTATTTAAACCAGTATAAGCATGTTGAAGTTGCAACGCCTACAATAGACTTCATATCAAAATCCGTTTCACTAACCATTGTCTTCCATGCCAATTTCTCTTCCAGATAGCACTGCACTGCTGCACTGGATGTTACATGGGCCTGCAAAAACTCCAAGTGACTCCACTACTACCTGTCCACAACCCTTAAGAGTAGGATACTTACTGGGAATGTTGATATACCACCATAACTAGAGCAGATTAAGTGGTCTTTCTGTCTTTCTTTGGTTTTCTGTAGGAAAACTCTATTTTTAGCTCCCGTCTTTAATCATGTGTCATCGGTTACAAATTTTCCTTTTTTCTCTGTTGTGGCCCTTATAAACCTCACTCCTATTCTTCTTACTCATATCTTTTTGGGGCTGCTCTTCCAATTTCTCTCTTCCCTCTAATGCTGTGCATCTGCTTAAATGTACATGCCTCTCCATGGAATAAATGGACCAACTGAGTGAAGCTAGTACAGCCATCGGGAAGATCCAGAGGGCAGCGAAAAAACAAAGGAATGGAATTCAATTGCTGTAAGGAATAGTAGAACTCAGGTACTTAATGTCACCCATATCTAATTAGTCCTGAACCTACACATCTCCTAGTATGGGATGTCATAAAGACACTGATTCTTAACTAACACCACTGTGTTCAGTGGACTGAGACCTAAACATGGAGTGGAACAATCTTGCTGCTCCATCTTCTCACTTTTATTAAACATCTAGATATGCACAGCTCACTCATTCACCAATAAAGTTTGACTGACTCAAGCCAATGTAATATTGGACCGCAGGCTCATCCCAACTGAGCATTAAAAATACAGGGATACTAAATTATACAAATATGACAATATGTCAACATACCTAACCTGGGAAATAGAACAGCTGTTCTGAGCACAGAACTTATGTTAACAGAAGCTCATTTATTCAAGTTATCTTTCTGCAACTCTTCACTTCTTTAAACTGGTTCTATATTTGTACTCCCTGTTCGCATCCCAGCCCCCAATAATGCAGTTCAACACTTCAATTCAACTCTCCTTAAACTGAACAACTTCACAGGATATTCAAATCAAATAAATTTCTTAGATATGTTTCTCAGTGTATAAGTGAACCTATAATTCAAATACATCAACCATGCAAACAATGTACTACTATTAAGGCATCAAATTCCTTTTAAAACTAAGGAAAAGTGTAACGCTTGTAAACATCTAGTTAGACATTATGAATAACAGCTGTTTTTCAGCATCCAGAACCAACCTATCAGATTTTTTCTTCTTTCAGGGAATACAAGATACAATAATATAGAATGTTACTATAAAGCAATCTTGGAAGAAACAAAATTATTGTCACATACTGGGCAATTAAATCCTTTAAGAGCAGAAATGCATTTTGGTGGGAGACGGGCACACCAACTGTGACCTGACTGGCAGATGAAGACTGCTGTCAAGGAGGTACTGGTAAAGCAAATAGGCTTTCAGCTGAAGTACCAAAGTCTTCTTGAAAAGTACTTTTTCTACTTGTGGGGGACAACATGGACTAAACAGCTTAAACGTGCACCTATACAAGTATGGAATGACAAACTGTGCTTCAGCGCAGGAAGGTACCCCAGTACATTTTTTTTTTGCATTAGTGTGCATGTTGTAGAAGGGAAGGCAACAACAGGATTACTACCATGTATTGCCCTCTGGAGTGGGGAAGACTGTAAGGAGGAAAACAGTATCCATGATGTAAGGGTAAACATTCTGCCATGCAGGCCTGTCGATAGTCAGTGCTCCGAACTTCACAGTAGGTGTCACTAGGGTGCAACAGCAAATGAGTCCCCCTTCTATTCAGATGCCAGAAGGCGTGTGTGAATGACTGTAAATAGCAAGAATCAATTAAAAGTACCAGACTCTCCCCATCTCTGATACATGTAGGAGCACTCGCCCAGCACCTTGATCGCAATAAACAACCACTCTTACAGCTGATCAAATAGGACTGCAATGAGCAATGTCACACTATGTAGCTGTGCAGAGTGGAGAAGATGGCCTATAAAGGAAAGTTAAATTCTTTCCTAGGACCACACTGCTAGCATTCCCTGACAGACAACTCTCCATGAACATGCACAAAAGTATTTTGTTTCTTAAAACAGAGGTCTTCAGGAACCCTTCGAGTGACAAAATGGCTATATCAAAAATCCACAGGTAGAAAGAAGGTGCCCTAGACTACGATTAAAGTACCAAACATTCATAAAAATTCGACTTGGACTAGTACAGTAATGCTTGTGGTGGCTTTCTTCTTAACCCTGGACATCAGCTAATTAACAATGTCTTACAAGGATGCCTTAATGCACCTTATCAAATAGACCAATATACAAGAGCCAATGTATGTACTTTGTGTAACAATGACAACATTTAGTAAAAGTGCTGAAATGAAAACAATACAAATGGGAGTCCATGTTTACAAATTTCTGTCAGACAGCCACATTCATGATACAGAGTTTTAACTCACTTTTATCAAACCTGCTCCTCTGAAATCCAATCTGAGAGTCCTTGTTAAGTCCCATGCCCCACAACTTAGTGATATCCTTTGTTTTAGATGACAGAAGTGTGAATCCATAACCACAAGCTGCAGAAGAAATCTATAAAAAAAAATAGATTTTAAATATATTAGCAAGCAACTAAAGCATGATAAAAAGCTGCAAATCACTGTTCCTAATTTGTAAAACATCAGAAATCACACTAGTACTAGTGTCTACCACATATATAAGTATATTCAGATTCAACATGTGCCACATGATAGGTAAAATGAAGCTGCATTATCCTTTTCTGTTAGTACTATTTAAACTGATATGTTGCACAGTACACTGAAAGTATGCAACAATATGGTAGCATTTCAGTTGTGCAGATACTAAGCATCTTAAATATAGGCTTTTGAAAACAAGCTTATAACAAAACACAAGCTGCAAGAGAGAAACAAAAGCAAGTACAGTTGAGAAGGGGAATGGGACAACTTTTTTTTTGAGAAAACAGTGGAAAGGTGTACTAAATCAATTTTTGTGATGCAAGGTAAAATGTGAAAGAGTTTTCTATTACAACTATACATCAAGAACATATTCTAAACATCCAGGTTTATAGAGCCCCAAGGTTCCTAAACAAAATGGACCACAGGCCTAAATTCCCTGTGCCACCAAAATAGGCTGGAAGCTCTATCCCTTTATCAAGTGTCTTGCAGAGTTTTGACGGGAGATCTTTGGCTCACTTACTGTGGCATTAGAGACCTGAATGTCTTTGGACCTCCTCCATCTCCACAAGTCCAGTATCCGCACCAATACTAGAACCAGGGACCCAAAATCTACACCAACATATAAATATCCCATAAGCTACCAAAACAAAGGAATAAACTTCCCCTGCCGGGTAAGCAGTGTGGCTCACTATCTGCCTTTAAAACTAACCTAGATAACTGAATATCCACAAATTTACTCCAACATTAAATGGTATGGCCCAACTGCAGCAAGGAGATGCAGCCTGAGACAGGGTACTGGCAAGGTGTGAATGGGCATAAAACTTATTGGCCTTGGAATATCAATGAAAACTAAAATATCTAGCAAAGTAAAATCTGACTTACTAAAATAACTTACTGCACAGTACATCCTGCTCTACATGATCTGGATCTCAAATAGACCTGATCTTGTGGCACAAGTTGCACATACAAATAAGTAATGGTTCTCTGGTGGAATACTAGAAGCTTTCCAACATGTTCTGCATTCTGTGCAAAGATCTTCGTATTGTTTCTTTTCACTGTTATTAAGCTTTCATTGTGTTAAGTGAGCTTTCTGGTTCCAAAAATATGTTAGTTACTTTAGTGGAACCAACTTACTGCTAGGCAGCTAACCAATTACTTCCCGATTCCATATCACCTGGAGCTGCCTTCTGATGATGCAGTTGTGGGGACAAAAACTGCAATTGGCAGAGGTGTTTCTGCAAACTGCAGTAGATTACAGCACAAAGTGACACAGAATGTAGCACAGTCACTCGGTCAGATGATCAATAAATAATTGAATGCAGTTATATTCAAGTAAGAATACAAACAACATGGAACAAAATGAGAAAGAAAGGTGTATAGTGCTTGGAATACAGTGCAATAACAAAAATGGAACACTGTGATAAACAGCTATTTACCATGTAATGATCTGGAAGAACACTAGGAGTATGTGAATCACTTCAACAGCAGACCTACAGTACGGGGAACAGATTAGTGCTAGGATATAAACTTTCTGAACAATACATTCATATGTGAAAATGGAAATTACGCTGGAGATGAAGATACAGTGATGACAATGAAGATGATTAAGACATGATGAAGATGCAATAAAGACAGAGCATACAATATGTGATGAAGATAAAGCTGTGATGAAGATAATGCTGAGGACATGATGATATATTTCATCTTCATAATCATTACTGCATTACTACATCTTCACTTTCATTACCACATCATCACACATGATGTTTCATCTTCATTATCATCACTGTATTGTCACTGCATCTTCACTTTCATTACCCCACCATCATCACCACCACCTATTTGCCACTGCATTTTTATCTTCATCACATCACAGTCATTCGCTGCAACATCTTCACTGCATCTTCATTACTGAGTCATTTGCACTGTACATTCATCATCTTCACATACATTACTGTATTATCTTTGTGATCATCCTCCATCACATCATTTCCATCTTACCTCGCACAAGCACAGGTTATTACAGCAGTTTTCATTCCCGAACAAACTCATTCATTGTGCAACTCACAGAAATGCACTTTATTGAAGGGCTATTACCGACATGATTCATATGTCAGTAGTTTTCCACCTAAAAGTGATCATCCTATGGTAGATTATTATATCTGTATTATTACATTTTATACCAACCACTATGTATTTTTATTAGGAATCTTATCCTGTTCTTCCTTTGTTACCTTTTTCTTGAAAATAACTGCATTTAATTACTATGTACTATATGTCCGACTAAGTGGCCATACTGTCGTACTGTTCTCGTGTTAATTTATGCAAACTCTGCTACATACATATAATATGGCTACCCATTATGTGTTCCTACAACTGCATCATCAGAAAGACACCAGATGACATGGAACCAAGCAGTAAATGGACAACTGCTCTAAATAAAGTGCAAGTGTAATAAACTTAATAAACATGGTTTCAATGATTGACACACACCAAGAAAACAATCCTTTGGTAAGGAGTCAGGCAAGACTTTAAAAGTTCTCCTGGAGCCCCAGTTTGTGCAAGCGATCCCTTATCTAGATGAAAGATTCCTGACACTTCGAAAAATACTCTGCAAATATAAGCTAAGTGTCTAAATAAGGAAAAATGTGAATACCTTGCATCTGCTGTAAACTATGACAGGAACTAGACATTTGATGAATACCGTAGGAGCAGTAGAGAGACCAAAGACTAATATAGAGAACTGATAACATGATTCAGACATAGAAAATATTAAACAACATCTGAAATCTGGATATATAGGAATGGGATATGCATCATTTAAATCGAATGTTACTAGAAAACTCAAATGGGGAATAAAAAATAATAAATTATGAAGTGACAACATTTGAATTTGAGCACTATGGCAAACAGGTTCAAAAAGAAAAGATCCATAACTAGTCTCAAAGAATCTCCTTTCTTTGGCAGCAGTAACATCCTAGAATAACCCTTCTCCTAACCGAGGCGAAGGGAATGCATCTATCACTCCCTGGGGCAGCATATGCTAAATGACAGGAGGGAAGAGTTTGGTCTGGTGGTGTCCTGGGAAAGTTGAGAGAAGAGACTTCCACCTCAGTAACATTGATGGATTAATCTTAAGACCAGTTTGTCATAAACCTTCTGTTGCCAAAGAGAGAAACTAAGAATAAGACTTTCTGGAAAGATCAAGTGACTGTGAAGTTTGTGTGTGTGTGTGTGTGTGTGTGTGTGTGTGTGTGTGTGTGTGTGTGTGTGTGTGTGTGTGTGTGTGTGTGTAGGGTCCTTTATGCAGTCATTTATACTTATTAGACTTTTCATTGCTGGGGGGGGGGGGGTTCTTGTTTGCTTTTTGGAACTTCCCCGCCATTGCTTTTTAAATGTTTGCTTATAATCAGCTGGCTGACAGTTTATTTTCCTTTTTAAAGGCTGCAGAGGGAGCATTAAATTCTTTGGTAAACATGGAGAAGGCAAGCTGAAAATCTGAGGGATCCCTTGGATCAACTTCTCGCTCGCTCTCTCTCTCTCTCACTTTCTAAAGGACCTCGGCAGCAAATGGTCCAAAAACAGTCTTTATCCAAGCAAGAATTCAAAATGTTACTGTTTGCATCATCTAGGAGATTTTGAGAACAAAAGCAAGCAAACCTAACAGTTCCAGTGAAAATGGCAGAATCTTATGAAAATTTTAATTTAATGCAAAATATTGTACATGTTTTCAAAAGAGACAAACTAACAACTGAACTTGTTTTTAGGATTCTCAACTGTCAAGTGCTGCAGAACAATACACTTATTTCCAACCTAACAGAAACCGTCCCCAGCTTTGTCTGAAGCAGAGGGATGATTATTAACCAAATGTTTAGAAGCACAGCAGCTGTTCTTACTAAAGTGATAGCTGTAGGGTTAGATCTGGGATGGAGTACATAAAACTTAAAAAGAATGAGGAACTTTATCTACTTTCTTGGGTGTAGCAGGCTATGACAAAACATCCTCCATAGCTGAAAAAAATAGATGGAAATTGGGTGGGCTCTGAAAATTCTAGCTGTAATAAATCATAATACTTTGTTAGAGACCAATAATCATCATGATTTTCCAAATGAAAGACTCATTCAGGAAACAGATTCAGAGAAACAGAATTCTCAAAAGGGTATCAGAAACCGGCGAAGAGTGGGAGGTCAGTGTAATGGTTAAGGTGCATACCTTAAAGATACAAGGTACAGGGTATGATTCGGCCCACAAGGGCAGTTAGCCTAGTACTTAGTCTAAGAACCTATAATCTACTCCCTCACAATCATTTTGAAGTTCAAAATCTTGAATCTTTTCAGAAAATGAAAAAAATCTGTTTCTTTTACCAGAAACAGCCATACAAGAGTCAAGAGCCTGAACTAAACCCTGATCTGTGCCTAATAAATCATTCCTGTCCACAGTAACTGAGACAGGAGAAGCAACATGTCTAAGTTTTTGTTTTTTTACAAGAATTTACGAAGAAACAAACTTTTGCTAGGAAAAAAACTTCCCAGAGATGAGCATAGTTTTCTGTTTAGGCAGAGTGGCATTCCCTGCCCCTTCTCCAAAAACTGACAAAAGTGGCTTCCCCCTTACCCAAGGTTACTCCAACAGCTGCAGAAGATATGTCTCAAGTCCATGGTAGCTGTAAGGACTAGAGTGAATGGTCTGAGAAACTAGTTCTGAACACAGCAGTCACCCAACTGTGGAGGAGGCATTTTTGCAGCCTGCTGTAGCGGCAAAGGTTGGTTAACCATTGCTTTTCTTTCTGCAGCTGGCAGAAGGAAGAACTGAGGAATCGGTCAGTTGTTCGATTGTTAAGCTGCAATAGATGCCATACTCCAAGGAAAGCCTGGCAGCAGTAGTCAGTAAAACATGCAAATTGTAAAAATGCAACTTTCCCCGTTAAAACAAAACACAGTAAAAAAGCAGTTTAAACATTTATCCAAGACCCCAAAAGTAAAATAACACAATTTTTACCAGAAAAGTGAAAAAAGTGGCATTCCCATTTAAAATTAAAAGTCACGTAATGGCCATTCACAACACTTTTTCTTAGATTAAAATTATTTTTCTGAAAAAGTACAATTCCTGTCAAAAACCCGGAAGTTTTTCCCCCAAAGGGAACTTAACCTGTTCAGCATCTGAACATCTTTAGCCAACTATTGATCCTCGAAAGCCCATAACAGGGGCACTCTTCTGCAGCAGGAAAGCTTGTAAGGGCTTGGCACTCAAGCAAGACTTTTTAGTCGGCTCAGCTTGAGCTGTTTGGGCACGTGGAAGATGCCCTGAAATCTTTGGATGCTGGCCGGCTCTTATATCTTTAGAAGGATATAACCCATATAGCTAATGCTACTGCAGCAAATGAGGGAACATCAGTTATTCTTACTATATAGTAATGCTCCACCTCCTTCTCTTGTACATTAAATTCAGGAGACACCCAGTCATTTTGCCCGCCAGCTGGGCTTCATAAAAAAGAACTACTACTGAGGACTTCCCCACAAAAGACTTTGAATTACGCCGCTCTGGGTGCTCCCTCCCTGCCACTAGGGTTTTAAGAACATCTCCAGCCAAATCCAGAATTCACCCAGACATTTTGCCTGCCAGCTGGGCTTTATAAAAAAGAACTACTACTGTGAGGACTTTCCCACAAAAGACTTTGAATGTATGTAGCCTACAACTAATAACTTGTGAACTAATTATCGATGCCCATATGTACTAGCTGCCCTTCCATGTGCATGTTTTTCAGCAGCCTACCGCAGACCCCCTTTGCCCCCCCCCGGTACGACTTAACCCTAGAATACAGTACTAGATAGAGGGATTACTTATCTCTGCTTTGCACTATCCTTTTGCCACTAGGTGGCAGCATTTTACCAGGTAAAGGTAGGAACAACGTCCATCTCCAGGCATTGTCCCCCCCCCCCTTTTTTTTTTTTTTTAGGGTACTGTAATATAGAACTGTGGTGTACATATAGACTGTATTGAGCTTATACTGCCTACCTTGCTTTGCTCACTTGGGCTTAGCCTGCTGCTTTACTACAGCTACCTCCCTAAACTTACATTCCTGACACATTCTACCTCTATCTACACCTATCCCTCCCTAAACTTCACCTACTTTCCCCCTATCCCTCCACCGTTTTCCCGTATCAGTTCTATTTACCAAACTCGCTTGACTCTCTCTCTCTCTCTTTTACAGTACAACGCTCCTGGTGTTCCCTCCCTGCCACTAGGGTATTAAGAATATATCCAGCCAAATCCAGAAGACATTACTAGCTGCACTTCCGTGTGTGTGTTTTTCAGCAGCCTACTGCAGACCCCTTTGCCTCCCCCCCCCCTCCGGTACGACTTAACCCTAGAATACAGTACTAGGTTTTAGATAGTATCCTTTTGCCACTAGGTGGCAGTATTTTACCAGGTAAAGGCAGGAACAACGTCTATCTCCAGGCTTTGTCTCCCCCTCCTTTTTTTTTTTTTTTCAACTAAAAGCTGGTAGATATCTATATCTCTTACTACCCATTTCTATAGCTCCTACAAACACTAAACAATACTTTCCCTTACAGTTTGAGTTCAACCTACCTTCTTGCCCAGATCTTGCCTTGCAGTTACTGATACTTTCCTGCTGTAATCAGTTCTCTTGCTCTAGCCTGCTCTGCTCCCCTACTCCCTTTCCCACCCACCCCTGACATTTCCTTTATACTAAACCCTTCCTCACCACACCCCTCCAAGCCCCACCCACCCATCCCTTCCCCTCCCATCCCACTCACCACCACCCTCCTCCCAACCATCCCTGCCCCTCCCATCCCACTCACCACCACCCTCCTCCAACTCCACCCTCTAACTCAGTATACCTCATCCCCTACCCCTCTCCCTGCCTCTAACATCTACCTCTAACAACTACTACTCCTTGTATATCCCTCTTCTCATACTAGTACCTCACACCTAATCTACAACCCACTATGCTATTACACACTCCCTTTTTCTGACACTACTAGCTACCTCCACACTTACAATTTTATATAACCTCACCTCCTACACCTTTCCCCTTGAAATCCTTCTCTTACCCACTCACTTCTACTTGCCCACCCACCTTCACACAACTACCTCACTCATTCCTAAACTCAGTGCCCTACACTGTTTGCATTACCTTAACTCCACACATTAAACACAGTTCAAGCAAAACAACTCACAATAAAGGAAAACCCAAGTGCCTCATACTCCTTGTTCCCAAACCTCGCACAATTCCTTCTCTCCTCTCTTGGTGTCAGGTGACATACATCTCAACTCTGGCACAGCTCAACCTGCTTCCTCAGTGTCTACCCTCAAACATGCCACCATCCCTAACCATAATATCCCACCAAAACACACATCCTTTTACTCTAGCAACCTGAGAAGCATAGTAAATAAAATTACTGACTTCCATTCCTGGATCTCACACCACTCTCCAGATATAACAACCCTTAGTGAGACTTGGTTAAAACCTTACATCCCCGACAGGGACATACTCCCTTCTTGGTTATAACACCCTTCGACTAGACAGAACAAAAAGAAAAGGAGGTGGTGTTGAAATCCTGTACAGAGATAACCTCATACTTACTCCGAGACCCCCCCCCAATTCCCCTGCTGAACTCCTTCTGGCCAACTACAAAATAACCCCCCACAACTCTCTATACATAGATGCCCTCTACATCCCACCCAGTGACAACCTGACTGTACTTGAAAATTTCCACACTCGCCTCAGACCTCCACAATGAGACTATTATAATGGGACATGTCAATACCAACTGGTCCACACTCACAACCTTATCCCCCACTACCTCCATAAACCTACATGGTTTCTCCTAATTAGTCACAACTCCAACCTACACCACCAAATCTGCCACCCACTCCTCCATACTTGATTGGATCCTTGTATCCCATCTTCACAAATATCACTCCCAGGAAACCCTTCCCGATACCATTAGCGACTACTCTCCTACCAAAGTCCTCCACTTTACCCAACACACACTCAAACCCCACATATTTAAAACTTGCCGCAAGGTAAAAAAACTTTGACCCAAACGTACTCAACTATCAGCTCTCTCTTACTGACTGGACCTTTCTCAAACATTTACCTCTTGTGGAAGCAGTCATGGGATTTAACAACACATTCCTCAGCATTTTAAACTCCCTGGCACCCTTACTTAAGATCAGGATTAAATCCAGTGCATCTCCCTGGCTTACTCCCTCCACTCTTTCACTAATGGCACAGAGAGACACTCAATGGAAACTGTGGATCAAAACCAAACTGCCCATTCACCTACAACAATACAGACAACTTTGTAACCAGGCTAAGAAATCAAACAAAGATGACAAAAAAATTTACTCTACTAACCCCCCTAAATCACACCTTTAAACCCCCCAAAATTCTGGCATACTATAAACAATATCCTACATCCAGGAAACCCATCCACCCCCCACCCAAACCCCACACTTACTCCTCTCCAAACTGCTACTAACTTCAACTCTTACTTCATTGAGTCCATTAGCAAACTTATGAACTACTCCAACACCACTCCTCCTGCCTCCCACTTAATCACCATAACCCCTCATCAACTTTCACCCTACAAACAGCAACTACCTCTTACATAAAATCACTGCTCCTCAAGCTCAAACCTTGCTCTCCTTCCATAGATGGTCTCCCTCCACTTTTTCTAAAACTAGCCGCTAACTCCATAGCCCTACCCATCACTATCCTCATAAACAGATCTATTACTGAAGCTACAGTCCCTGTCATCTGTAAAAAGTTTTACACTATACCTACCCACAAGGGTGGTAACTCCACTGAACTTACTAACTACAGGCCTATCGCAATACTATCTCCCCTGTCCAAGATCTGGAAAAATGTGTACACAAACAAATTCTCCAGCACCTCACCCAAGACAACTTAATTACCCTCACCCAACACTGTTTCTGTCCTGGCCACAGCAATTCTACAGCTCTCATCTCTTTCATAAATATTATTGCTCAAGCTAGGGAACAAAATAAACTTGCAGCATGTCTCTTTCTTGACCTATCAAAAGCATTTTATACTGTCCACCACTCATTACTCTTAGAGAAACTCTCCCACCTAAACATATCCCCTGCCACTATCTCCTGATTCGCTAGTTATCTTAGTAACGGTTCCCAGTCTGTCAAATGGGATTCAGCTATCTCCCCAGAACTTCCAGTACTGTTGAGAGTTCCCCAAGGATCAATCCTAGGACCATTGCTTTTCAACATTTTTACCAGCTATCTAGCTCTACTCCTCACTCATCTCTAATGCAATATGCTGATGACTCCACAGCCATAACTATTGCTGACACACTTCCCTTACTCCAAGTCTAAACCCAGGAATCCTCGAATGTCGAGACCTGGCTCAACCAAAACCATCTAATCCTAAACCCAAAAAGACAAAACTCCTTTCTCTTGCTTCCAAAAACAATGACCCCACCTGACACCAAACTTCTCCATCTCCTCCCACAACAACACACTCATTATGGTGGATAATTGCACTAAACCAATTGGGGTCATCATTGAAGATAAACTAAAATTTGACCAGCATGTACTTAACAACATCAAGAAAACCCAGCAAAAACTCGGCCTTCTTTACAGAAACAAAACCTCTCTCTCCCCTCAAGCAAAAATTGCTCCATCACATGCCTAAATTCTTCCAACCCTTCTCTATGGCTCTCAGATTGTCACCAACCTGCAGACCTCTCTTATGACCAAACTAGAATCCACCTTTAACAAAGTAGCAAAATTTGCCTCTCTACTTCCCTACTCTTGCTCTACAAAAACTGAATTAGTTAGAGCTCCCTCACAACCTTACTCTCTCCCAAGTTCCAAATAATCAATTCCATTCTATACCAGCCCACATTCTGCCCTGTAATATCAACCATCATCTCATCCTACACCCCAACTAGGTCACTCCGGAGCTCCGACCAACACTTTGATTATAACCAAACCCAAACTCAAGATAAGCAAACACCTGCACAGCTATTACCCCGCCAAACACTGGAATAAACTTCCACTCGACATACGTAACACTACATCCAAACATCTATTCAAAAAACTGAGAAATCACCTTAGTTTAAATAAACTTTGCCTCTGTTCTCAGCCCCCCCCGACTAGCCCACCTCTCCAGCTCAATCTCTCACTTCTCTTTCTCCTACTAGTACCCAACACTACCTCCTTCCAAACTCACCCTCCTTTCTTTCCCACTAAACCCTTTCCCTACTCCTATCCCAAACTGTCCTTTACTATATCTATCTCCTCACCAGTAGAATGGTCAACAACTGTTGCACTTTTCTCTCTCCTTCACCGCTACCAAATCACTCCTTACTAGCTTCCTCTCTCTACTTTAAATTCAATCTCTCCTGGACTACCTGCCTTATATACATAGCTAGCCAACAATGTATATAATCTGTAATCAGTATGATCATTGTATACCTGTTTTACATTGTTAGATTTTTTTTTTGCATATTAGCAAATGTTTTTTATTCTTGTAACATCCATATATTTTGTAACTCTGGAGCTTTTCTCCCCGGGTCTCCACTGAAAACATGCCTCGGCCCAGATGGACCAACCCAGTCAACAAATGCCAAATAAATAAATAAATTGTTGTTGATAGACTGGTCACTATACCACATCCTGTAGTCTGTTAACATTTCAAATACTTATTCAGGATTTAGCAGTATAATGAATCATCTGGTATGTCATACCTTAACAAGGAATATCAGGACACTCGTGAACTACTTATAGATCTCATTAGTGTGTCATTACAATTCCAGCAGTTCAACATATTACATGCTGTAGCAAGTTCAAGAATAATCAAATAAGAATATCATATGCAAATATTTATAAGAACTAGCAAAAGCTTTATTCTAAAAGGCAATTTGCAAAGCATAAATCATACAAGTCAGTAGAAGCTTTCCTTGGTTGGATTAGAACCTTAGATTTTTCCAAAGCAAATAATTGCTTGCTTGCTCTTCTGCACTTATTTCACCAAAGGGGACATCAGTTCAAACTTACTTGGTGAAATGTGAAGCACCCATTAAAGCAAGCTGCCAGGTATGCTGGTTACTCATCCAGAAGAAAGTGATAAAGCTCTGGAATCTAAACTGCCGACAAAGCAGAGCTGTACGCTGCAGGGGATTAATGCTATGAACTGCTGCCTGTGGTCCAGGGTTGGATTCCCTTAGCTTCCTTTTGCCTCCTGCATGACAGAGAGCCAATATATCTTACCTGATGAACCAAGAATATACAGTCACCTCAGTTCAAAGGAAAATTACAGTACAAGAAATTTGGTTTGCAATAATCTACTAGACAATTATGTAGGGTGAAACAATTACTTGTATTGTTCATAGCACCCTTCAAGCTGTGTAGGAAAATCTTGCACAGAAATGTTACAAATACAACACGGTTATAGCTTCCAACTAAAAAAAAAAAAAAAAAAAAAAATTGGTTAACCTTTCTGTATCACAGGTTAAGGCCTAATTAAGCGCTATATGACTATTAGGTCATCTGGAACATCATCTTTATATTAACAGGTAATCCACAGGTTAAGGTCTCATTAAGCTCTACAGGATTAGTAGGTCATCTGCAACTATGTCTTTATATCAACAGGTAATATTTAGACAAGTGCTAAAAAGAATCTAAACTAAGATGCCCACCCTGGATTTTTTGAGATGACACCCAGGCAGCAGGCTCACTAACAGGGCTTAATCCTCTATGGAACTTGGCACTTTCTGTATAAGCCACGGAAATGTGGAAATTAAGAAAAAGTACAAATGGAAATATTTATGGAGGAATTAAATATGCCAAGGTTAGAAGTAGAGGAGGCTCAATTATTAACTGTTAGGATAGGAAGAGAGGAGATAAACAATGGTGATTAAAACAAACTTACAGAAAGTCTCCAGGGATAGAGGGTGTGTGTGGAAGTTTAGAAGCTAGGAGGGAAGAGGTGATAAAGATCTGGAAGGTTTTGTTTTACAGTTTTTTAAAATGAGAAGCACCAACATCCTAGGGAAAAGCGGTGGTGACTAATGCCGAAAGATGGTAAAAACCCATCAGTTCCAGCTTCAAATAGGCTCATTTCAATTCTAAACCATGACTACAAAGTGCTTATGTCTATAATAGCTAAAAGAATGGCAAAGGCGTTGCCAAAATTGACAGGTATGGATCAATGTGGTTTTTTGAAGGGGAGACAAATACTTGAACAACCTTAATAAAACAATGATGATCCAGAGGAAAGCAGAATGTAAGAAAATACCAATGTTATTGGTGGGTCTTGATGCAGAGAAAGCATTTGACACAGCAAGTTGGAATTTTATGACTAGGGCAATGGAAGCATTTGCATTTCCTGACACAATAATAAAGTTTAACTAGGAAGATATACAAGGGATCAGAGTTGAATATTAAAGTGGGGTGCTCCTCTCAGATAAATAAGGAACTAGGTAGGGATGTCCTATTTCCCTTTGTTATTTGAGTTATCTTTTGAACCATTGGCAAACAAAGGACTCAGAAATTCAAGGATATAATTGGTATGGTAATCAAGAAAGGTTGGCTTTATTTGCAGATACTATTTTGTACCACATTTCAGTATTGTGAAACATTCTGAGACAGTTTCTAGTCGGTTTGGGATACAAAATGAATGAAGATAAAACAAAAGCAACAGCTATAAACTATACAACCACACACAAACTGGTTCATCAATACCATACTTTTGGGGACATGATAAAATGAAGTACTTGGAGGAGTATGGATTGAAAAGGATTCTGTTATACTGCTAAGGATATGTGGGAAGAGGTTAAACTAAAGAGAAAACAAAAACTGAGAAACTGGAAGCTGTGTTATATGGATAGCAAGATATAAGCAGTGAAAATGCTTTAAGTCCCTTTACTTTTATACACAGGTCAGGCAAATGTTATTAACCAGAAGGGAAGTTGCGAATAGCAATTAATAAAGAGCTGAAGGATTTTATCTAGGAGGGGAAGAGTCAAGTGAGATAAGTTGATCCTTCCAGCAGAACAAGGTGATTTGGGATTACCTGACTTGAAGAGATACTTTAGATCCACACAGTTACAGGTCCTACATATGGCACAAGCAGAAAGCTATAATTCCAAGTGAAAATGGATGACAATGAAAGGGGAGGTGGAAGTCATCATAATATTATATTCATGAAGTAACAGAAAGTATTAAAGGAACTAAGCCAACAGAGAAAGGAGATTCTGCAAATAGGGATAACTGAAATTAGGGGTACAGAGAATCGGTAAATGGAGGCTAGAATTTACTTTAAAAAACTGGCAAAGGAACCAGTGTATTACGAGCAACTATTTAGACAGGGAAAGGCAACAGAATACATTTGAAATGCAGGCTACAGTCTACCTTCCCCATCAAGGATTGATATCAGATTATAGGCATAGAGAAAGGAATAGAGGGGATCCTAAGGCAAAGATCAGCACTGGTAGAGTTTTTAGTAGAATCTAGAACAGAAGTTCCTTTTAAAAAAGGGATGGCTAATTAAGACATATAAAATGCTGCACAATAACTAAAGGAAACAATCGGGGAGGTTAGAAATGATTGGGAAGAGAGACTGGATAAGCATTTCACAAAGAAACGACAGGGTATATTGTATGGCTCCCAAACACGTAAAATGTCTAGAAAATTTAGGATTTTTAAATAGAAGTGTTTGTATAGGTATTTTATACCCAAGCAGACTCTCAAGAATTTTTCCTCTCATAGTTTGCAAATGTTAGAAGTGTGATGGTGAAAAAAAAGGTAAATGTGAACACGTTTGATAGTGTAGTAAGTTGAAAAACTTTAAAAATTCTTTGCAGACTACTCTGTCAGAAATACTAGGTGCGCAAACTAGTGTAACTAAGGAAAGTTTTTGAGCTGCGATACAGAATTGCCTATACACAGTAAGGTAATGTTGTGTTTAACTCTGACTGTCAAAAAAAATTACTACAAAATAGAAACTGCAATCTAAACCAACTGCATTAGAAGTACTGAATATAGTAACAGAGAAATAAAAGAACTGGAGGTGGGATCTTTAGAAAAGGGTATGAACAAATTACATAGCAAAAACTGGAATTGTGGGAACAATACATTCAGAATAATGTTTTTGAGGAGGAAGGAGATTTAAGGGAAGGCAGGAACTGAACGAGTTATGCAATGTTCAACTGACAATGACTGCACGGAAGATTATATGCGATGTATAATGTCTGCGACTGAAAATATGTCAATATGGTTTATTTTCATTTATATAAACGTATGATTGAACTAGCACTTAAAACATAGGCAATCAATTTTTTTGATTAAAAAAAGATCAGTTGTAAATGGAAAAACTGCTTATGGAAAACAAAACAGAGTTAATATGTGAATTTCACAAATAATTCTAGCAGAACAAATCACTAGAAAAAGGTTTTCCAAGACAGAATTTATTGAAATGGCCAACTCAAAGAAAGTCAAGGACCACTTGAACAAAAATTAAGTTCCAAGGTGGAATATGAGAACAGACAGCACTACAGTTGAAATAAAAAACCCTTGTGAGAATGTCTTGCATTACTCTAAAATAGCTGTGTCCATCCTCTCTATTAAGGAAGACATGGATGACAACTGAATCTTATTGGAAGCGTAATTTAAACCTGCATCATAAAGTGATGAAAAATGTATTATACAATGCCATCTTGGCAAAGACGAGAAACATGCACGCTGATTGGCCAATCCAACCAGCGTGCACATTGTAAATCCAGTGTAACCAAAGTAAAAACTCTGGTTGCTAATGTATCATGCAGCCGCAACTACAAATGAAATAAAAATTACTGAAACCCTTAAAACTGACAGAACACTACTTCTATATTGCCATATACACTGTGTAAAAAATCAATGCATTTAACCGTTTTGTTATTACCAGCAATGCATCGAACACCTACCTTCAGCAGTAGCACCCACGATTCTATTCTCCCTGATTCTACATGCGGCGCCAGCGCCAAGATAAACTACAGTTACCTCTCCGTGCCCAAAGATAAGACAGTCAAGCAGCTCAATCCACAAGCAGCAGGGACAATAATTACTCCCAACAGTAAAGTGTTCACTCAGCCAGTCAACTACAATTTCATCCATAACAGCTTAAACATATAAACAAAAACATAAACAGCTTAAACATATAAACATCTACAACATAGAAATCCAACAAAATAAGTAGCAAGTAAATTTATAATTATATATAACTAAACCTATATATATATATATATATATATATATATATATATATATATATATATATATATAAAGCTATATATAAAACTAACTATAAACACATTCGCGCATTCCAGGTACTACACTAACAAGAACTCGAGCCAGCATCTGAGCATAGACAACCAGCAAGTCAGAAGCAATACAGACATATAAAAGAAACTACAACATAAAGGCAAACCTAATGCTTTAAAACTACATCTACTTATATAATTATTTCCTGACATCTCTTGAAAAATTAATAATAACTTGTATTTAAATTAAAAGATAAATAAACAAATACAAAGTGAAAGTGTGGACTACTTTATTCTACAAAAAGTGGAAAAATACAAAGTAAACCAAACAAAAACCTAAATAACAACAACGCAAAGATAACACAACACAAAACTAACAGCAATGTATAATAGCAATAACTCACAGCTGGGTGCTGGATTTACCCACGGTTGGCTTTGTTTGGTCACCCGGGCTTCGCCCTCGTGACCAAACCACGCCAACCGTGGGTAAATCAAGCATTACCCACACCCAGCCGTGGGTTATTGCTATACTCCACAGCAAAGGATTAGGTGACACTGGTGAGACACAAGCATCTAATTACTGACTGAAAGCAGAACTGTCTGCTGCAGTGGATTAATGTTATGAGCTGTTAATGAACTGCTTCCTATAGTCCTGGCTACAAAATCCAGGCTATAAACCAATTTGCTCTTCCTGTCCTAACTTAGTTTTGGAGTGATTGACTAGTCCCAAAATGTGTTGGATAGTGTTGGATAGATTAGATAGGAAAACAAGAAGGATGCTTCATGTTCACCAAATGATTTATAAAAATAAGTGTATACCAAGATTATATATTCCCCATTCCGATGAAGGAATGGGCCTCCTTGAAATTAATTACATGTATAGATCTGCAATTGTGGGACTCCACACATCTGCTGACCTCACAAGACCCAAATGTAGTGAAAGTTTTGAAACATGAGTAGTATAAATCTAAGATGACTTCTCTGCTTACTTTAGCAGAAGCATATTGGTGTCAAGCAGGAACAGAAATCAAACCAGACCAGAAGTAGATAAAAAAATCTGGCAGAAACTGAATGTACCAAAAAACAAAAGAATATAAGGTGAAGAACCAGATGAGAAGGCAAGAAATGTGGAAAAAGCATAAATATAGTTGCAAGTATAGAAAACGTCTGGAAGAGCCTCATATTTATCAGGAACAAACACAGGAATGGTTTTGGAGAGGCAAATTCAAACCAAGAGATGAAAGGTCAATAATGGCAGCCCAAGATAGTAAGCTGCATACACATTGGTTTACAAAGTCCATTGAACATGTGGGAGAAACAGACAAATGTAGGTTTTGTAAAACTGAATTGGAAATGCTTGCACACCTTGTTGCTGGTTGCTACATACTAATGGCAGAAGGACTGTATATGAAAGGCATAATAATGTGGCCAAACTGTTGCACTGGGGGATTGTGCAAACATTATGGTACTGAAGTGGCTGAAAAACAATGGAAACATGAGCCACAAAGCATCATAGAAAATAAAGTCAACATCACATGGATCACCCAATACCAACAGTTCAAAAGACAGATGCAAGAAAACAGGGTATAGTGGTCCAAGAAAACACAAAAGTAGCATTGCTCATTGAAATCACCACTTCCAGTGAGTACAGTGTCTTGTGTACAGAGAAACACAAAGTCACAAAATATCAGGATTTGCAGGCAGAAATGAGAGCAATATGGAAGACAGATACCCAGACAGTTCCAATAGTAGTAGGAGCAACAGGTCTTATAAAAAAAAAAACATTCTACAATCGTATTTAGATATGCTGCCAATCTATGTAACTCTGTACGAATTGCAAAAGGAGTCACTGCTGGGCACATTGCCGGTGCTACGAAGAGCACTACTGGCTGACATCAAAGAGTGAAACAATACTAATTTCATAAACTTTAATTGTACTTTGGCTTAGGAATGGGTCCATTCCCATCACAGTATTAGGAAACCCAAAAGACTTGGAAAAATTAAAAATAGAGATAATAATCTGAGTTCTTTAGCTCAAAGAGAACTGTAATGCAGAATGACCTGAACTATCTAAATGGTTGAGTGGTTGGATGTTATTTTTACTTGTTATGTTAGTAAGCAACAAACCCAGTGCATTGTTTTGTCTTGTTGAAAAATTAAGAAATTATATCCAATTTTCAGTTAACCGTGTATCATGAAACTCATTTTCACTATTAGTATTAGTACAACTCCCTAGTGTCCTGGTCAATGTTAGGAAAACTGAAACCTAGAACAACTTGATTTCCTGATTATAATTTTCCATTAATAAATTCTATATATTGAAGTTGTTGCTCAGTGCTCCTATTAAGACTCATATAACAATTATCCTTAAGATCTAACTTCCAAACAATACTTGCACTTCCACACCTAGCATTTCCATTGTTGTGGTCAACCCACAAAAGTAATAAACTATCACTTTGCCAGGCCTCAGTAATAACAATTACGGAATAATTAAACTGACATGCCAGAACTGCAAATCCATAAGTTTACTACATAAACTACAGGCATAACATACATTTAAACAGTATCCAATTTTACCATTTTGGCAGCTTCTTTTAACAGACGGAAGTCTAAAAACATGTTTGACTATATCCATAAAATGTGAAGACTGAAGTCTTAAAAAATGACTACATTCATGAATTACTTACTTAACATTTTGTCTGTCAAAATGATGCAACTTATTCAGAAATTCATCCAGTTTCTTATCAGATCAAGTTCCTTTTTCACACAAAACTCCCTTAGCCACTTGTTAAAAAAACAGCTTTTGAAAATTGGTAGTTATTAAGACAAGGAGGGCAATATTTCATTTGAGCATAAATTAACCTTTTCTGTCTTATATAATGAATGAGTATCTTCTATCCGTTGAATCATGTGATATAGAAGGGACATTCACTCCCACATGGAAAACAACAAAGTGAAATGGCCACCTACTGCACAGCAGATACCAGACAACTTTTTTTTTGTCTTTGGTTACCAGGAAAGTCCGACTGGGTAATACACCCATTTTCAATGGAAGCCTGGAGAGAGATGCTCCACTTGTTTAGATTGCATTATACTTTTTTCCAGTTAAACACAGAGTAGTTAAACTTCTATTTTATTTATACACATACAGTAGTTACTATTTATACATTCTAAGATTTTACAGAGGTAGAAGTTACTAAAAAGGTAAGCCACGGTGGTGCAGCGGTAGCGTTGTCATTTCACAGCAGGAGGTTTTTCCGTTCGATTCTCAGCTGGAGCGCCTTCTGTGTGGAGTCTGCATGCACTCCCCGCAGTTGAGTGGCATTCAAAAGACATGCGTGAATGCATGAATGGGTGTGCCTTCATTGAAGGTTGGGTGTCGGGCTGGCACCTCGGCACCATAAAAATCTACTGCCAATCATTAGCAGACCAGAGTTCCGCTGTGGCAACCCCTTACCGGGAAAAGCCGAATGAAGAAGAAGTTACTAAAAAGAAAGCCCAAGTGCAACTTAGTGGATTGTAAAGGCAGCAGTTATGTACAAAAATTGTTTTGCCGTTTGGGTGAGAGGCCGAGTACCGTATGGTGAGCATAAAAAGTCTTAACCTAGTGAGAAGTATGTGTGCAGGATTATGACTGGTTAAGATGTTTAAGCTGTGGTTTCAAACTACTGAATTTGTTAGGGGGTTTTATTTGTGGGGAGATGCTATTCCAGAGTTTAGCAACATATTGGAAGTAGAGCGAGTCTCCTGCAAACTTATTCAACTTATTTGTAAGTAGTAAGAACTTGTACTAGAAAGGCAGTCCCTTGCTGGACAGTAGGGTAGCAATAAGTTTTGTTTGTAGTGCAGGGCATTTTTCTGGATGATGAATGAGTTTTGTGTGCTATAGTATGGTGTGAACATGTTATGCAGTTGTGCAGTTCAAGTCAGTTTATTTGCTTAAGCTATGACAATTTTATCTATTTTATTGCAACAGGAGGCAAGTTTCTTTGAATATTGTTTAAGTTTGTTAGGAAAGGAACGGTGTAAAAGAGTTGAAAGTAAGAAGGTGGCGGCTCACGTTTTTCTTGCAGTATCTATGAGGAATCCATTGATCCTATAAAGGGGAGTCTAGTGTCTGGTATGCAGTAGATGCTGGTCATATCAGAGATGGTCATATATTATAATGCCTAAAAGTTTACTGAGTTACATTTTCAGTGACAGTATTATTTGCTGACTTAATGGTAAAAGATCACTTTTGGCAACTTTATGAGGTAAAAAGCATTAACTTACTTTTCTTGGGGTTGAGTAAGAGGTTAGATTCTTTGAACCAGATTTCTGCAGAGGAGAAAGATTTTTGGGTAATGTCTTGGTGCTTATTTGTTGAATCTGCACATATTAATGTTATGTCGTCTGCATACCGAACTAAACTAGCATGGTGACTGGAGGTTATTCATAAAATGTATTAAACAGGACAGGACCCAGGACAGAACCCTGAGGGGCACCTGTAGTAACTGGCTGAAATGGACGAGTAGGTTTTTTGCCATTTAATGGCTTGTTGCCTTCCAGATAGTTAACTAAGGAACCATGAAAATGACTTTTGGGAAAATCCTATTGAGGAGAGCTGAATGAGCAGTTGCTGGTGTGAGACAGTATCAAGTGTCTGACCAGCCTAAAAACATGGTGGACACAAGCAGACCACTGTTTCTATGCTGGTTTATTATACTGGTAAAATGCAGTAGAGGTGCCATGCGGTGGCCTAAAGCTATGTTCGGTTTCAGAGAGTAGGTTGAAGTTAGGTATTGCATCAACTGTATATGGATCCCTCTCTCTAATATTGTGCAAAGGACAGAGAGAATCTCTATTGGTCTGTAGTTATTAAACTCTACAGATGTGCCGCCTTTTGTGCAGTGGTATTTTGTGCAGTGGTATAATGTAGGATTTTTTCCACAGTGATGGGAAGTAACTTTCTACTATGGACCAATTAATTAGTATGGACACATGGAAGGCTAGGACTTCTGCAGCCATTTTTAGGTAGTCTGATGGTATTTGGTCTACAGCTATTGAGGTAGTTTTTAGTTTAATGAGAAACTTCATTATGAGTGAGGTGAGTACTGGACTAAAACTGAAGACCAGTGGTTAGTTTTGGCTGGACAGGGGTGGGGTGGGGGGGGGGCAGATGTATTACTGTCAAGAGAGAATATTGATTGTATAATAGGAATTAAACTGTGTGGCGATAAGAGTCTGTCATACTGTCTCTTTTTCGAGAGGGAGTGGTGGTCTTGCCAGGGTGGACTAGTTTATTTAGTGATGACCAAAAAAGTTTTGGGTTGTTTTGATGTTCGTCTTGTAGGGTGGTATAGTATATTTGCATGTTCTGTTTGACATGGAGTTTTGCAAGGTTTCTAAGATGTCTAAATTGCGTGAAGGCATTTTGAAACTTCAAACCGATCAAACAGGATACTGTTAATTTTTTATTTTATTAATTGCTGATAAGGATCTTACTTCTTAAATCTCAAAGTCCTTGATTACAGCTACACCACATGGGCAGGGTTAGATGTTTAAATTCCTTCTAACTCGTCCATATCTAGCCCTCCATATCTAGCCCTTTGAAACTGCTTTAACAGTCCTTCCTTTTAACTTTCTATCCCCTGCAGACATTACTGGGCTTTGTTCACCGCTACTGGCATACTTTTTTTTGGCATTTCTAGCTGCACTGTACCAGTCAAAGAATTTTCAAGAGCAACCAGTGAATTGCTAGGATCAACAGGATGTGTACTGCTAAAAGGCAATGGACAGGAGTACTGAACAGAATTGTCAATATAATGTTTAATTTCTTCAGGAAAAACTATTTATGCCAATAAAAGGCGTATGTGAGAACATACATCATACTGTAGCACTGTATGACACATATGTACTTTTCCTTTACACAATGTGCAACAAAAGTCTTGGACAAAACTTGTCCAGACTGAAAAATTTCTTCAGTGTTACTCTGAACCGCTACCTCTACAACCTATACAAAAACTTGTCAGATCTTAATGGTGGATTTATTCTGGTAATGTGAAAAAAAAATACACTCATCAGTAGCTCAGTCGTCAGTAGTGGTTTTTGGTTATTGACTTGTGGGACTAGGTATGCAGATGCAGTCTAGGATACCATTAAGGAGCCTAGCCCAATTTTCAGGTTGTCACAAAGTACTGTCCCCACTGTCAATTTCTTTTCTTAGCACAGCTAACTCTGATTTAGCATTTTCTAGGGTATTACACTTACTACAAACAGTTACATCAATATTACAAATAAATCCATATTTAGACTATGCATGCTGCATTTGTAGGAGAGATATGTACAGCATTCTTAAACAAGGACTGTATCCATGTTTGAGCTGATATATAGTAAGAAAAAAAAATTATACAGATATTACAAAAATGTCCTACAAATCAACAATGAAGAAAAACAACCAAACAAAACTTCTTAACCACTCCTTCACTCCTGCCACATGTTGCACATGTCATGCTAAGATGCAACGTGTGTAAGCATCTTAGCGTCATTTACAAAGTGCACAACTGCTTGTGTTCACATCCGCTTGCAGACACAACTTTGTATATCTGATAACACCCCCTGGTTGCTTAGTACTACCTGCCCTCAAAGAACAAAACAAATATTTAAAATAAAATACACTAGTGCCGGAGTACTCAAGATATACACTAGTGTAAAATGTAAAACAAAATAGTTATTTTCAACTGTTAAAGGAGTCACACAATATTTTAAGAAGATGCAGTTCAGAGTTGACGTCATCAGTATAATTATTTTGTTTTGCATTTGTGCTTACTTTTGGGATATTTACACCCGATATGAATTGTGCTGGTCTTAAAGTATGACCTACGAAGGGGCATTCTGAAGTTTATTGACACAAGACAGTAACAGTGGGTCTACATGAAATATACTGCAAAGAGAAGGCAATCGCTAGGGGAAATGTGTTCTCTTTAAAAAGTCAGGACAGTGAACTGTGTACAGGCTTTACTGCAAAATATGAGATTAAGTAGACAGTACAGAAGTGGCATAAAGGAACTGAATTACTACCTAGTCATACCTAACCGTCAATTATTCTGTTGATCCCCATTTTATTCTGTTTAAGGTCATGCAAGAATGCAGCCTAAAGACAGGAAAAGGTGTAGTGTCTGAGCTGGCTGAAAAAATCTATATAACTGGGATGAAGAAGTGAAGTGTGCTAGTATGCAGTGAAATAACACTTATGTAACATACAACTGAGCTACGCAGACAAGGAACGGGATGCTATTTCAGTGTCATCAGACCAAGGAACTAACCGTCCTTATGCTGGTTTATGAATACTACAGTAAACAGAGTGTGGATATCAACATAGAGAATAAGGATGGCAAATGTGGGTGAGAAATGTCAGGGCAAAAGTTATTATTAAAAAAGACACAAAATGTAATGCCTGGGAGATAACGTTACATGAGGAGAAAACAACTGAATAACTAGCCAGAAGTACTGTATGCAGTATCAAAAAGAAAGTAATGAAAATGTGTGTTTCCTGAGGCTTCACTTGGTAGAAACTAAAGTGGATGGAGATACAAGTTTTTGTAAGTGAAATAGAATAAAGGGGTACTGCTGAAAATGGCACCAAATCTATAAAATTAACAGCACTCATTTTAACTGGAGAGAAAGCCACAAAAGGTTTTAGGTTGGGTATGCAACACCCAAAATGACTTCTGGAGCAAAAGACTGGGCTGCTCTTGAAACTACAAGTTTCTAGTGACTTGTCAATAGGGATCAAGCTGATCTTGAAGTCACCAAGCATTAATTTACATCCCTTGTAGGTTTCAAGTTTATGGTTAGTTTCTATTACAACTACCTAAAGACGATGTCCACAATCAAATACATTTACTACTATTACTTATTAGCATTATATTGGTAACATTTAATAAAAATTATCTCCAGTGAAAATTGACTTATCGGTGCTCAGGAGAGTGTTCAGAGAACACAAATATATCTGATAACGCCTTACTAATGATGTTACATATGGAATTCCTCACCATGTTACACCGGTCATTGGACAGGGAACTACAGTCTCCAGGACATACTCATTTTTTCTCCATCAAATTGTTACATTTCACAGGTGAATAGAAAATATTACAAAATGAATACAGTTTGATTTGCAATGTGTATAGAAATTAAAATACAAAAACATGAATGCTACAAATCTTAACTCTGTTTAGTAAACTGTAAGAATACAAACTTTTTAAAAAATAATTACTGAAATTGAAAAATAATGGAAATGACTAAATATTCTCTTTTATTCCCACTATGGGACTGGCACAAAAGCTAAGGATTCTACACCCCATCAGCTCATCCATTCCTTCCATAGGCAAGAGCTAAGCACCCCAGAACTGGGTTGAGAGTTCTGTGGTCCATCTGTTCTCAAATGGGGTGCATTATCAGCCCATTCACTCCTTGAAAGGTGAGAGTCAGGTATGATGGAGTGGGTCCAGATGTTGAACACTGTAAGGAGTCCCCTCCATGAACTAACTCTTTCACCATTGGTTGCTTGCTGACTCTGCAATGGCTGCCTTGTTAGGGAGAAGCATGTGTGCTTCCACATGCCTACCTCT
Source organism: Protopterus annectens (assembly GCF_019279795.1). Classification (NCBI taxonomy): domain Eukaryota; kingdom Metazoa; phylum Chordata; order Ceratodontiformes; family Protopteridae; genus Protopterus; species Protopterus annectens. The sequence continues at coordinate 268,095,223 of NC_056750.1, forward strand.
CCAACTCATCAGAATTTGCACTGCTTTGAGAATGCAAACCTACCGAATCTCTTCTAAAAGCAATCACCCAACCACCAACACCAGTACGTGGTGTTGTGTGTGGTGGTAAGCCAAGGATGGAAGAACTGGCATTGGCCACTTAAGCCTATCTTCCCTTTCTCAGCTCCTTTAGTGCTCATGATGCTTGTTCACCACAGCACATCTGGGCTGTAGGGCTTCATACCTCTACACCATGAGGCAAAGAGAATAATTAAAAAAAAAAAAGGAAAAAAAAGAAAAAGACAAACTCAATTGTACAAAAACTATCAAAGTTCCATGTTAATACATTTTTCTACAATAATTTTTTTTTTTAAATCACTTCTCTTGCCAATCATCAGACCCCTCGGCCATTTATTCTCCCATCACCATGAGAAAGGGTCAGGGAAGGCTGTAATAATTTCAGATAATGGTCCCCAACAGTAAGAGACATGGAGTATTACAAGTTAAAAATCAAACCAGTCATTCATAAGTATTCAAATTCTGTTTGCAATAAGCAACCAGTAATGAAGGCACATTATTACTAAAACAAACCAGAAGAGTAATCTAGCCACCCACCACAACATATTTTTTTTTCATTTATGGTGTGGATAAATCCTAAAGTGCTATCTACTGGAAATAAAGAAAAGGCCATCAATTAACTGATAAATTCACAATACAATTTTTAAAAAACACTAAGAATGTTACGTATATACTTAAATACAGACAGACTTCTTATACAACACAGGTAACGGCAAGTACTTGAATCACCCTGTTGTTGGGTCAACAACTATGAATTTTTATCATTAGCTATAGAAAAAAAATATATTTTACGAGTGCGCTTTACAGGAGATGTCAATCCAAAAATAATTGCTTTCAAGACAGATGATACAAATGATTCTGTGCCTAGAATTCAATACCTCCTTCATCCCATGAATGGCACAAATTTGTTAATGCAGTGGGTGGCAAATGACTGTTGACTCTGACTCAGACATGAGGAATATCAAATAGAAACAGAAACTGCGTTTTTAAGCATTAAAAGA